>NW_026973344.1:0-31154 GCF_036711695.1 Zophobas morio | reverse complement strand
ATTTTGAACTATATTTCAACGTTTTTTGATGGTTCTGAGCCACCAAACACACTTAAAGCATGCAGAATCGACTCAGAATAGGAAAAGGAGACGTTTAGGTCAATTTTATGCATTCTGGCGTTCGTAGATACAAGAAAACTGTTAAAATTCTTCAGAAACGTCACTTTTGAAGTGTTTTCTTGTACTTTTAAGCCAATCAGATACCCTACGGGCTCGGAAAGTGCAACGAAACCATCAAATTTTAGCTAGAAACTGTATTTTTGTCGATTTTTATTGATATTTGAACTATATTTCAACGTTTTTTGATGGTTCTGAGCCACCAAACACACTTAAAGCATGCAGAATCGACTCAGAATAGGAAAAGGAGACGTTTAGGTCAATTTTATGCATTCTGGCGTTCGTAGATACAAGAAAACTGTTAAAATTCTTCAGAAACGTCACTTTTGAAGTGTTTTCTTGTACTTTTAAGCCAATCAGATACCCTACGGGCTCGGAAAGTGCAACGAAACCATCAAATTTTAGCTAGAAACTGTATTTTTGTCGATTTTTATTGAATTTGAACTATATTTCAACGTTTTTTGATGGTTCTGAGCCACCAAACACACTTAAAGCATGCAGAATCGACTCAGAATAGGAAAAGGAGACGTTTAGGTCAATTTTATGCATTCTGGCGTTCGTAGATACAAGAAAACTGTTAAAATTCTTCAGAAACGTCACTTTTGAAGTGTTTTCTTGTACTTTTAAGCCAATCAGATACCCTACGGGCTCGGAAAGTGCAACGAAACCATCAAATTTTAGCTAGAAACTGTATTTTTGTCGATTTTTATTGAATTTGAACTATATTTCAACGTTTTTTGATGGTTCTGAGCCACCAAACACACTTAAAGCATGCAGAATCGACTCAGAATAGGAAAAGGAGACGTTTAGGTCAATTTTATGCATTCTGGCGTTCGTAGATACAAGAAAACTGTTAAAATTCTTCAGAAACGTCACTTTTGAAGTGTTTTCTTGTACTTTTAAGCCAATCAGATACCCTACGGGCTCGGAAAGTGCAACGAAACCATCAAATTTTAGCTAGAAACTGTATTTTTGTCGATTTTTATTGAATTTGAACTATATTTCACCGTTTTTTGATGGTTCTGAGCCACCAAACACACTTAAAGCATGCAGAATCGACTCAGAATAGGAAAAGGAGACGTTTAGGTCAATTTTATGCATTCTGGCGTTCGTAGATACAAGAAAACTGTTAAAATTCTTCAGAAACGTCACTTTTGAAGTGTTTTCTTGTACTTTTAAGCCAATCAGATACCCTACGGGCTCGGAAAGTGCAACGAAACCATCAAATTTTAGCTAGAAACTGTATTTTTGTCGATTTTTATTGAATTTGAACTATATTTCAACGTTTTTTGATGGTTCTGAGCCACCAAACACACTTAAAGCATGCAGAATCGACTCAGAATAGGAAAAGGAGACGTTTAGGTCAATTTTATGCATTCTGGCGTTCGTAGATACAAGAAAACTGTTAAAATTCTTCAGAAACGTCACTTTTGAAGTGTTTTCTTGTACTTTTAAGCCAATCAGATACCCTACGGGCTCGGAAAGTGCAACGAAACCATCAAATTTTAGCTAGAAACTGTATTTTTGTCGATTTTTATTGAATTTGAACTATATTTCAACGTTTTTTGATGGTTCTGAGCCACCAAACACACTTAAAGCATGCAGAATCGACTCAGAATAGGAAAAGGAGACGTTTAGGTCAATTTTATGCATTCTGGCGTTCGTAGATACAAGAAAACTGTTAAAATTCTTCAGAAACGTCACTTTTGAAGTGTTTTCTTGTACTTTTAAGCCAATCAGATACCCTACGGGCTCGGAAAGTGCAACGAAACCATCAAATTTTAGCTAGAAACTGTATTTTTGTCGATTTTTATTGAATTTGAACTATATTTCAACGTTTTTTGATGGTTCTGAGCCACCAAACACACTTAAAGCATGCAGAATCGACTCAGAATAGGAAAAGGAGACGTTTAGGTCAATTTTATGCATTCTGGCGTTCGTAGATACAAGAAAACTGTTAAAATTCTTCAGAAACGTCACTTTTGAAGTGTTTTCTTGTACTTTTAAGCCAATCAGATACCCTACGGGCTCGGAAAGTGCAACGAAACCATCAAATTTTAGCTAGAAACTGTATTTTTGTCGATTTTTATTGAATTTGAACTATATTTCAACGTTTTTTGATGGTTCTGAGCCACCAAACACACTTAAAGCATGCAGAATCGACTCAGAATAGGAAAAGGAGACGTTTAGGTCAATTTTATGCATTCTGGCGTTCGTAGATACAAGAAAACTGTTAAAATTCTTCAGAAACGTCACTTTTGAAGTGTTTTCTTGTACTTTTAAGCCAATCAGATACCCTACGGGCTCGGAAAGTGCAACGAAACCATCAAATTTTAGCTAGAAACTGTATTTTTGTCGATTTTTATTGAATTTGAACTATATTTCAACGTTTTTTGATGGTTCTGAGCCACCAAACACACTTAAAGCATGCAGAATCGACTCAGAATAGGAAAAGGAGACGTTTAGGTCAATTTTATGCATTCTGGCGTTCGTAGATACAAGAAAACTGTTAAAATTCTTCAGAAACGTCACTTTTGAAGTGTTTTCTTGTACTTTTAAGCCAATCAGATACCCTACGGGCTCGGAAAGTGCAACGAAACCATCAAATTTTAGCTAGAAACTGTATTTTTGTCGATTTTTATTGAATTTGAACTATATTTCAACGTTTTTTGATGGTTCTGAGCCACCAAACACACTTAAAGCATGCAGAATCGACTCAGAATAGGAAAAGGAGACGTTTAGGTCAATTTTATGCATTCTGGCGTTCGTAGATACAAGAAAACTGTTAAAATTCTTCAGAAACGTCACTTTTGAAGTGTTTTCTTGTACTTTTAAGCCAATCAGATACCCTACGGGCTCGGAAAGTGCAACGAAACCATCAAATTTTAGCTAGAAACTGTATTTTTGTCGATTTTTATTGAATTTGAACTATATTTCAACGTTTTTTGATGGTTCTGAGCCACCAAACACACTTAAAGCATGCAGAATCGACTCAGAATAGGAAAAGGAGACGTTTAGGTCAATTTTATGCATTCTGGCGTTCGTAGATACAAGAAAACTGTTAAAATTCTTCAGAAACGTCACTTTTGAAGTGTTTTCTTGTACTTTTAAGCCAATCAGATACCCTACGGGCTCGGAAAGTGCAACGAAACCATCAAATTTTAGCTAGAAACTGTATTTTTGTCGATTTTTATTGAATTTGAACTATATTTCAACGTTTTTTGATGGTTCTGAGCCACCAAACACACTTAAAGCATGCAGAATCGACTCAGAATAGGAAAAGGAGACGTTTAGGTCAATTTTATGCATTCTGGCGTTCGTAGATACAAGAAAACTGTTAAAATTCTTCAGAAACGTCACTTTTGAAGTGTTTTCTTGTACTTTTAAGCCAATCAGATACCCTACGGGCTCGGAAAGTGCAACGAAACCATCAAATTTTAGCTAGAAACTGTATTTTTGTCGATTTTTATTGAATTTGAACTATATTTCAACGTTTTTTGATGGTTCTGAGCCACCAAACACACTTAAAGCATGCAGAATCAACTCAGAATAGGAAAAGGAGACGTTTAGGTCAATTTTATGCATTCTGGCGTTCGTAGATACAAGCAAACTGTTAAAATTCTTCAGAAACGTCACTTTTGAAGTGTTTTCTTGTACTTTTAAGCCAATCAGATACCCTACGGGCTCGGAAAGTGCAACGAAACCATCAAATTTTAGCTAGAAACTGTATTTTTGTCGATTTTTATTGAATTTGAACTATATTTCAACGTTTTTTGATGGTTCTGAGCCACCAAACACACTTAAAGCATGCAGAATCGACTCAGAATAGGAAAAGGAGACGTTTAGGTCAATTTTATGCATTCTGGCGTTCGTAGATACAAGAAAACTGTTAAAATTCTTCAGAAACGTCACTTTTGAAGTGTTTTCTTGTACTTTTAAGCCAATCAGATACCCTACGGGCTCGGAAAGTGCAACGAAACCATCAAATTTTAGCTAGAAACTGTATTTTTGTCGATTTTTATTGAATTTGAACTATATTTCAACGTTTTTTGATGGTTCTGAGCCACCAAACACACTTAAAGCATGCAGAATCGACTCAGAATAGGAAAAGGAGACGTTTAGGTCAATTTTATGCATTCTGGCGTTCGTAGATACAAGAAAACTGTTAAAATTCTTCAGAAACGTCACTTTTGAAGTGTTTTCTTGTACTTTTAAGCCAATCAGATACCCTACGGGCTCGGAAAGTGCAACGAAACCATCAAATTTTAGCTAGAAACTGTATTTTTGTCGATTTTTATTGAATTTGAACTATATTTCAACGTTTTTTGATGGTTCTGAGCCACCAAACACACTTAAAGCATGCAGAATCGACTCAGAATAGGAAAAGGAGACGTTTAGGTCAATTTTATGCATTCTGGCGTTCGTAGATACAAGAAAACTGTTAAAATTCTTCAGAAACGTCACTTTTGAAGTGTTTTCTTGTACTTTTAAGCCAATCAGATACCCTACGGGCTCGGAAAGTGCAACGAAACCATCAAATTTTAGCTAGAAACTGTATTTTTTTCGATTTTTATTGAATTTGAACTATATTTCAACGTTTTTTGATGGTTCTGAGCCACCAAACACACTTAAAGCATGCAGAATCGACTCAGAATAGGAAAAGGAGACGTTTAGGTCAATTTTATGCATTCTGGCGTTCGTAGATACAAGAAAACTGTTAAAATTCTTCAGAAACGTCACTTTTGAAGTGTTTTCTTGTACTTTTAAGCCAATCAGATACCCTACGGGCTCGGAAAGTGCAACGAAACCATCAAATTTTAGCTAGAAACTGTATTTTTGTCGATTTTTATTGAATTTGAACTATATTTCAACGTTTTTTGATGGTTCTGAGCCACCAAACACACTTAAAGCATGCAGAATCGACTCAGAATAGGAAAAGGAGACGTTTAGGTCAATTTTATGCATTCTGGCGTTCGTAGATACAAGAAAACTGTTAAAATTCTTCAGAAACGTCACTTTTGAAGTGTTTTCTTGTACTTTTAAGCCAATCAGATACCCAACGGGCTCGGAAAGTGCAACGAAACCATCAAATTTTAGCTAGAAACTGTATTTTTGTCGATTTTTATTGAATTTGAACTATATTTCAACGTTTTTTGATGGTTCTGAGCCACCAAACACACTTAAAGCATGCAGAATCGACTCAGAATAGGAAAAGGAGACGTTTAGGTCAATTTTATGCATTCTGGCGTTCGTAGATACAAGAAAACTGTTAAAATTCTTCAGAAACGTCACTTTTGAAGTGTTTTCTTGTACTTTTAAGCCAATCAGATACCCTACGGGCTCGGAAAGTGCAACGAAACCATCAAATTTTAGCTAGAAACTGTATTTTTGTCGATTTTTATTGAATTTGAACTATATTTCAACGTTTTTTGATGGTTCTGAGCCACCAAACAGACTTAAAGCATGCAGAATCGACTCAGAATAGGAAAAGGAGACGTTTAGGTCAATTTTATGCATTCTGGCGTTCGTAGATACAAGAAAACTGTTAAAATTCTTCAGAAACGTCACTTTTGAAGTGTTTTCTTGTACTTTTAAGCCAATCAGATACCCGACGGGCTCGGAAAGTGCAACGAAACCATCAAATTTTAGCTAGAAACTGTATTTTTGTCGATTTTTATTGAATTTGAACTATATTTCAACGTTTTTTGATGGTTCTGAGCCACCAAACACACTTAAAGCATGCAGAATCGACTCAGAATAGGAAAAGGAGACGTTTAGGTCAATTTTATGCATTCTGGCGTTCGTAGATACAAGAAAACTGTTAAAATTCTTCAGAAACGTCACTTTTGAAGTGTTTTCTTGTACTTTTAAGCCAATCAGATACCCTACGGGCTCGGAAAGTGCAACGAAACCATCAAATTTTAGCTAGAAACTGTATTTTTGTCGATTTTTATTGAATTTGAACTATATTTCAACGTTTTTTGATGGTTCTGAGCCACCAAACACACTTAAAGCATGCAGAATCGACTCAGAATAGGAAAAGGAGACGTTTAGGTAAATTTTATGCATTCTGGCGTTCGTAGATACAAGAAAACTGTTAAAATTCTTCAGAAACGTCACTTTTGAAGTGTTTTCTTGTACTTTTAAGCCAATCAGATACCCTACGGGCTCGGAAAGTGCAACGAAACCATCAAATTTTAGCTAGAAACTGTATTTTTGTCGATTTTTATTGAACCTGAACTATATTTCAACGTTTTTTGATGGTTCTGAGCCACCAAACACACTTAAAGCATGCAGAATCGACTCAGAATAGGAAAAGGAGACGTTTAGGTCAATTTTATGCATTCTGGCGTTCGTAGATACAAGAAAACTGTTAAAATTCTTCAGAAACGTCACTTTTGAAGTGTTTTCTTGTACTTTTAAGCCAATCAGATACCCTACGGGCTCGGAAAGTGCAACGAACCCATCAAATTTTAGCTAGAAACTGTATTTTTGTCGATTTTTATTGAATTTGAACTATATTTCAACGTTTTTTGATGGTTCTGAGCCACCAAACACACTTAAAGCATGCAGAATCGACTCAGAATAGGAAAAGGAGACGTTTAGGTCAATTTTATGCATTCTGGCGTTCGTAGATACAAGAAAACTGTTAAAATTCTTCAGAAACATCACTTTTGAAGTGTTTTCTTGTACTTTTAAGCCAATCAGATACCCTACGGGCTCGGAAAGTGCAACGAAACCATCAAATTTTAGCTAGAAACTGTATTTTTGTCGATTTTTATTGAATTTGAACTATATTTCAACGTTTTTTGATGGTTCTGAGCCACCAAACACACTTAAAGCATGCAGAATCGACTCAGAATAGGAAAAGGAGACGTTTAGGTCAATTTTATGCATTCTGGCGTTCGTAGATACAAGAAAACTGTTAAAATTCTTCAGAAACGTCACTTTTGAAGTGTTTTCTTGTACTTTTAAGCCAATCAGATACCCTACGGGCTCGGAAAGTGCAACGAAACCATCAAATTTTAGCTAGAAACTGTATTTTTGTCGATTTTTATTGAATTTGAACTATATTTCAACGTTTTTTGATGGTTCTGAGCCACCAAACACACTTAAAGCATGCAGAATCGACTCAGAATAGGAAAAGGAGACGTTTAGGTCAATTTTATGCATTCTGGCGTTCGTAGATACAAGAAAACTGTTAAAATTCTTCAGAAACGTCACTTTTGAAATGTTTTCTTGTACTTTTAAGCCAATCAGATACCCTACGGGCTCGGAAAGTGCAACGAAACCATGAAATTTTAGCTAGAAACTGTATTTTTGTCGATTTTTATTGAATTTGAACTATATTTCAACGTTTTTTGATGGTTCTGAGCTACCAAACACACTTAAAGCATGCAGAATCGACTCAGAATAGGAAAAGGAGACGTTTAGGTCAATTTTATGCATTCTGGCGTTCGTAGATACAAGAAAACTGTTAAAATTCTTCAGAAACGTCACTTTTGAAGTGTTTTCTTGTACTTTTAAGCCAATCAGATACCCTACGGGCTCGGAAAGTGCAACGAAACCATCAAATTTTAGCTAGAAACTGTATTTTTGTCGATTTTTATTGAATTTGAACGATATTTCAACGTTTTTTGATGGTTCTGAGCCACCAAACACACTTAAAGCATGCAGAATCGACTCAGAATAGGAAAAGGAGACGTTTAGGTCAATTTTATGCATTCTGGCGTTCGTAGATACAAGAAAACTGTTAAAATTCTTCAGAAACGTCACTTTTGAAGTGTTTTCTTGTACTTTTAAGCCAATCAGATACCCTACGGGCTCGGAAAGTGCAACGAAACCATCAAATTTTAGCTAGAAACTGTATTTTTGTCGATTTTTATTGAATTTGAACTATATTTCAACGTTTTTTGATGGTTCTGAGCCACCAAACACACTTAAAGCATGCAGAATCGACTCAGAATAGGAAAAGGAGACGTTTAGGTCAATTTTATGCATTCTGGCGTTCGTAGATACAAGAAAACTGTTAAAATTCTTCAGAAACGTCACTTTTGAAGTGTTTTCTTGTACTTTTAAGCCAATCAGATACCCTACGGGCTCGGAAAGTGCAACGAAACCATCAAATTTTAGCTAGAAACTGTATTTTTGTCGATTTTTATTGAATTTGAACTATATTTCAACGTTTTTTGATGGTTCTGAGCCACCAAACACACTTAAAGCATGCAGAATCGACTCAGAATAGGAAAAGGAGACGTTTAGGTCAATTTTATGCATTCTGGCGTTCGTAGATACAAGAAAACTTTTAAAATTCTTCAGAAACGTCACTTTTGAAGTGTTTTCTTGTACTTTTAAGCCAATCAGATACCCTACGGGCTCGGAAAGTGCAACGAAACCATCAAATTTTAGCTAGAAACTGTATTTTTGTCGATTTTTATTGAATTTGAACTATATTTCAACGTTTTTTGATGGTTCTGAGCCACCAAACACACTTAAAGCATGCAGAATCGACTCAGAATAGGAAAAGGAGACGTTTAGGTCAATTTTATGCATTCTGGCGTTCGTAGATACAAGAAAACTGTTAAAATTCTTCAGAAACGTCACTTTTGAAGTGTTTTCTTGTACTTTTAGCCAATCAGATACCCTACGGGGCTCGGAAAGTGCAACGAAACCATCAAATTTTAGCTAGAAACTGTATTTTTGTCGATTTTTATTGAATTTGAACTATATTTCAAGGTTTTTTGATGGTTCTGAGCCACCAAACACACTTAAAGCATGCAGAATCGACTCAGAATAGGAAAAGGAGACGTTTAGGTCAATTTTATGCATTCTGGCGTTCGTTGATACAAGAAAACTGTTAAAATTCTTCAGAAACGTCACTTTTGAAGTGTTTTCTTGTACTTTTAAGCCAATCAGATACCCAACGGGCTCGGAAAGTGCAACGAAACCATCAAATTTTAGCTAGAAACTGTATTTTTGTCGATTTTTATTGAATTTGAACTATATTTCAACGTTTTTTGATGGTTCTGAGCCACCAAACACACTTAAAGCATGCAGAATCGACTCAGAATAGGAAAAGGAGATGTTTAGGTCAATTTTATGCATTCTGGCGTTCGTAGATACAAGAAAACTGTTAAAATTCTTCAGAAACGTCACTTTTGAAGTGTTTTCTTGTACTTTTAAGCCAATCAGATACCCTACGGGCTCGGAAAGTGCAACGAAACCATCAAATTTTAGCTAGAAACTGTATTTTTGTCGATTTTTATTGAATTTGAACTATATTTCAACGTTTTTTGATGGTTCTGAGCCACCAAACACACTTAAAGCATGCAGAATCGACTCAGAATAGGAAAAGGAGACGTTTAGGTCAATTTTATGCATTCTGGCGTTCGTCGATACAAGAAAACTGTTAAAATTCTTCAGAAACGTCACTTTTGAAGTGTTTTCTTGTACTTTTAAGCCAATCAGATACCCTACGGGCTCGGAAAGTGCAACGAAACCATCAAATTTTAGCTAGAAACTGTATTTTTGTCGATTTTTATTGAATTTGAACTATATTTCAACGTTTTTTGATG
Source organism: Zophobas morio (assembly GCF_036711695.1). NCBI lineage: Eukaryota > Metazoa > Arthropoda > Insecta > Coleoptera > Tenebrionidae > Zophobas > Zophobas morio. The sequence goes on along the minus strand of NW_026973344.1, from coordinate 21,462 downwards.
GTTCTGAGCCACCAAACACACTTAAAGCATGCAGAATCGACTCAGAATAGGAAAAGGAGAAGTTTAGGTCAATTTTATGCATTCTGGCGTTCGTAGATACAAGAAAACTGTTAAAATTCTTCAGAAACGTCACTTTTGAAGTGTTTTCTTGTACTTTTAAGCCAATCAGATACCCTACGGGCTCGGAAAGTGCAACGAAACCATCAAATTTTAGCTAGAAACTGTATTTTTGTCGATTTTTATTGAATTTGAACTATATTTTAAATGCCGACAAAAATACAGTTTCTAGCTAAAATTTGATGGTTTCGTTGCACTTTCCGAGCCCGTAGGGTATCTGATCGGCTTAAAAGTACAAGAAAACACTTCAAAAGTGACGTTTCTGAAGAATTTTAACAGTTTTCTTGTATCTACGAACGCCAGAATGCATAAAATTGACCTAAACGTCTCCTTTTCCTATTCTGAGTCGATTCTGCATGCTTTAAGTGTGTTTGGTGGCTCAGAACCATCAAAAAACGTTGAAATATAGTTCAAATTCAATAAAAATCGACAAAAATACAGTTTCTAGCTAAAATTTGATGGTTTCGTTGCACTTTCCGAGCCCGTAGGGTATCTGATTGGCTTAAAAGTACAAGAAAACACTTCAAAAGTGACGTTTCTGAAGAATTTTAACAGTTTTCTTGTATCTACGAACGCCAGAATGCATAAAATTGACCTAAACGTCTCCTTTTCCTATTCTGAGTCGATTCTGCATGCTTTAAGAGTGTTTGGTGGCTCAGAACCATCAAAAAACGTTGAAATATAGTTCAAATTCAATAAAAATCGACAAAAATACAGTTTCTAGCTAAAATTTGATGGTTTCGTTGCACTTTCCGAGCCCGTTGGGTATCTGATTGGCTTAAAAGTACAAGAAAACACTTCAAAAGTGACGTTTCTGAAGAATTTTAACAGTTTTCTTGTATCTACGAACGCCAGAATGCATAAAATTGACCTAAACGTCTCCTTTTCCTATTCTGAGTCGATTCTGCATGCTTTAAGTGTGTTTGGTGGCTCAGAACCATCAAAAAACGTTGAAATATAGTTCAAATTCAATAAAAATCGACAAAAATACGGTTTCTAGCAAAAATTTGATGGTTTCGTTGCACTTTCCGAGCCCGTAGGGTATCTGATTGGCTTAAAAGTACAAGAAAACACTTCAAAAGTGACGTTTCTGAAGAATTTTAACAGTTTTCTTGTATCTACGAACGCCAGAATGCATAAAATTGACCTAAACGTCTCCTTTTCCTATTCTGAGTCGATTCTGCATGCTTTAAGTGTGTTTGGTGGCTCAGAACCATCAAAAAACGTTGAAATATAGTTCAAATTCAATAAAAATCGACAAAAATACAGTTTCTAGCTAAAATTTGATGGTTTCGTTGCACTTTCCGAGCCCGTAGGGTATCTGATTGGCTTAAAAGTACAAGAAAACACTTCAAAAGTGACGTTTCTGAAGAATTTTAACAGTTTTCTTGTATCTACGAACGCCAGAATGCATAAAATTGACCTAAACGTCTCCTTTTCCTATTCTGAGTCGATTCTGCATGCTTTAAGTGTGTTTGGTGGCTCAGAACCATCAAAAAACGTTGAAATATAGTTCAAATTCAATAAAAATCGACAAAAATACAGTTTCTAGCTAAAATTTGATGGTTTCGTTGCACTTTCCGAGCCCGTAGGGTATCTGATTGGCTTAAAAGTACAAGAAAACACTTCAAAAGTGACGTTTCTGAAGAATTTTAACAGTTTTCTTGTATCTACGAACGCCAGAATGCATAAATTTGACCTAAACGTCTCCTTTTCCTATTCTGAGTCGATTCTGCATGCTTTAAGTGTGTTTGGTGGCTCAGAACCATCAAAAAACGTTGAAATATAGTTCAAATTCAATAAAATTCGACAAAAATACAGTTTCTAGCTAAAATTTGATGGTTTCGTTGCACTTTCCGAGCCCGTAGGGTATCTGATTGGCTTAAAAGTACAAGAAAACACTTCAAAAGTGACGTTTCTGAAGAATTTTAACAGTTTTCTTGTATCTACGAACGCCAGAATGCATAAAATTGACCTAAACGTCTCCTTTTCCTATTCTGAGTCGATTCTGCATGCGTTAAGTGTGTTTGGTGGCTCAGAACCATCAAAAAACGTTGAAATATAGTTCAAATTCAATAAAAATCGACAAAAATACAGTTTCTAGCTAAAATTTGATGGTTTCGTTGCACTTTCCGAGCCCGTAGGGTATCTGATTGGCTTAAAAGTACAAGAAAACACTTCAAAAGTGACGTTTCTGAAGAATTTTAACAGTTTTCTTGTATCTACGAACGCCAGAATGCATAAAATTGACCTAAACATCTCCTTTTCCTATTCTGAGTCGATTCTGCATGCTTTAAGTGTGTTTGGTGGCTCAGAACCATCAAAAAACGTTGAAATATAGTTCAAATTCAATAAAAATCGACAAAAATACAGTTTCTAGCTAAAATTTGATGGTTTCGTTGCACTTTCCGAGCCCGTAGGGTATCTGATTGGCTTAAAAGTACAAGAAAACACTTCAAAAGTGACGTTTCTGAAGAATTTTAACAGTTTTCTTGTATCTACGAACGCCAGAAAGCATAAAATTGACCTAAACGTCTCCTTTTCCTATTCTGAGTCGATTCTGCATGCTTTAAGTGTGTTTGGTGGCTCAGAACCATCAAAAAACGTTGAAATATAGTTCAAATTCAATAAAAATCGACAAAAATACAGTTTCTAGCTAAAATTTGATGGTTTCGTTGCACTTTCCGAGCCCGTAGGGTATCTGATTGGCTTAAAAGTACAAGAAAACACTTCAAAAGTGACGTTTCTGAAGAATTTTAACAGTTTTCTTGTATCTACGAACGCCAGAATGCATAAAATTGACCTAAACGTCTCCTTTTCCTATTCTGAGTCGATTCTGCATGCTTTAAGTGTGTTTGGTGGCTCAGAACCATCAAAAAACGTTGAAATATAGTTCAAATTCAATAAAAATCGACAAAAATACAGTTTCTAGCTAAAATTTGATGGTTTCGTTGCACTTTCCGAGCCCGTTGGGTATCTGATTGGCTTAAAAGTACAAGAAAACACTTCAAAAGTGACGTTTCTGAAGAATTTTAACAGTTTTCTTGTATCTACGAACGCCAGAATGCATAAAATTGACCTAAACGTCTCCTTTTCCTATTCTGAGTCGATTCTGCATGCTTTAAGTGTGTTTGGTGGCTCAGAACCATCAAAAAACGTTGAAATATAGTTCAAATTCAATAAAAATCGACAAAAATACAGTTTCTAGCTAAAATTTGATGGTTTCGTTGCACTTTCCGAGCCCGTAGGGTATCTGATTGGCTTAAAAGCACAAGAAAACACTTCAAAAGTGACGTTTCTGAAGAATTTTAACAGTTTTCTTGTATCTACGAACGCCAGAATGCATAAAATTGACCTAAACGTCTCCTTTTCCTATTCTGAGTCGATTCTGCATGCTTTAAGTGTGTTTGGTGGCTCAGAACCATCAAAAAACGTTGAAATATAGTTCAAATTCAATAAAAATCGACAAAAATACAGTTTCTAGCTAAAATTTGATGGTTTCGTTGCACTTTCCGAGCCCGTAGGGTATCTGATTGGCTTAAAAGTACAAGAAAACACTTCAAAAGTGACGTTTCTGAAGAATTTTAACAGTTTTCTTGTATCTACGAACGCCAGAATGCATAAAATTGACCTAAACGTCTCCTTTTCCTATTCTGAGTCGATTCTGCATGCTTTAAGTGTGTTTGGTGGCTCAGAACCATCAAAAAACGTTGAAATATAGTTCAAATTCAATAAAAATCGACAAAAATACAGTTTCTAGCTAAAATTTGATGGTTTCGTTGCACTTTCCGAGCCCGTAGGGTATCTGATTGGCTTAAAAGTACAAGAAAACACTTCAAAAGTGACGTTTCTGAAGAATTTTAACAGTTTTCTTGTATCTACGAACGCCAGAATGCATAAAATTGACCTAAACGTCTCCTTTTCCTATTCTGAGTCGATTCTGCATGCTTTAAGTGTGTTTGGTGGCTCAGAACCATCAAAAAACGTTGAAATATAGTTCAAATTCAATAAAAATCGACAAAAATACAGTTTCTAGCTAAAATTTGATGGTTTCGTTGCACTTTCCGAGCCCGTAGGGTATCTGATTGGCTTAAAAGTACAAGAAAACACTTCAAAAGTGACGTTTCTGAAGAATTTTAACAGTTTTCTTGTATCTACGAACGCCAGAATGCATAAAATTGACCTAAACGTCTCCTTTTCCTATTCTGAGTCGATTCTGCATGCTTTAAGTGTGTTTGGTGGCTCAGAACCATCAAAAAACGTTGAAATATAGTTCAAATTCAATAAAAATCGACAAAAATACAGTTTCTAGCTAAAATTTGATGGTTTCGTTGCACTTTCCGAGCCCGTAGGGTATCTGATTGGCTTAAAAGTACAAGAAAACACTTCAAAAGTGACGTTTCTGAAGAATTTTAACAGTTTTCTTGTATCTACGAACGCCAGAATGCATAAAATTGACCTAGACGTCTCCTTTTCCTATTCTGAGTCGATTCTGCATGCTTTAAGTGTGTTTGGTGGCTCAGAACCATCAAAAAACGTTGAAATATAGTTCAAATTCAATAAAAATCGACAAAAATACAGTTTCTAGCTAAAATTTGATGGTTTCGTTGCTCTTTCCGAGCCCGTAGGGTATCTGATTGGCTTAAAAGTACAAGAAAACACTTCAAAAGTGACGTTTCTGAAGAATTTTAACAGTTTTCTTGTATCTACGAACGCCAGAATGCATAAAATTGACCTAAACATCTCCTTTTCCTATTCTGAGTCGATTCTGCATGCTTTAAGTGTGTTTGGTGGCTCAGAACCATCAAAAAACGTTGAAATATAGTTCAAATTCAATAAAAATCGACAAAAATACAGTTTCTAGCTAAAATTTGATGGTTTCGTTGCACTTTCCGAGCCCGTAGGGTATCTGATTGGCTTAAAAGTATAAGAAAACACTTCAAAAGTGACGTTTCTGAAGAATTTTAACAGTTTTCTTGTATCTACGAACGCCAGAATGCATAAAATTGACCTAGACGTCTCCTTTTCCTATTCTGAGTCGATTCTGCATGCTTTAAGTGTGTTTGGTGGCTCAGAACCATCAAAAAACGTTGAAATATAGTTCAAATTCAATAAAAATCGACAAAAATACAGTTTCTAGCTAAAATTTGATGGTTTCGTTGCTCTTTCCGAGCCCGTTGGGTATCTGATTGGCTTAAAAGTACAAGAAAACACTTCAAAAGTGACGTTTCTGAAGAATTTTAACAGTTTTCTTGTATCTACGAACGCCAGAATGCATAAAATTGACCTAAACATCTCCTTTTCCTATTCTGAGTCGATTCTGCATGCTTTAAGTGTGTTTGGTGGCTCAGAACCATCAAAAAACGTTGAAATATAGTTCAAATTCAATAAAAATCGACAAAAATACAGTTTCTAGCTAAAATTTGATGGTTTCGTTGCACTTTCCGAGCCCGTAGGGTATCTGATTGGCTTAAAAGTATAAGAAAACACTTCAAAAGTGACGTTTCTGAAGAATTTTAACAGTTTTCTTGTATCTACGAACGCCAGAATGCATAAAATTGACCTAAACGTCTCCTTTTCCTATTCTGAGTCGATTCTGCATGCTTTAAGTGTGTTTGGTGGCTCAGAACCATCAAAAAACGTTGAAATATAGTTCAAATTCAATAAAAATCGACAAAAATACAGTTTCTAGCTAAAATTTGATGGTTTCGTTGCACTTTCCGAGCCCGTAGGGTATCTGATTGGCTTAAAAGTACAAGAAAACACTTCAAAAGTGACGTTTCTGAAGAATTTTAACAGTTTTCTTGTATCTACGAACGCCAGAATGCATAAAATTGACCTAAACGTCTCCTTTTCCTATTCTGAGTCGATTCTGCATGCTTTAAGTGTGTTTGGTGGCTCAGAACCATCAAAAAACGTTGAAATATAGTTCAAATTCAATAAAAATCGACAAAAATACAGTTTCTAGCTAAAATTTGATGGTTTCGTTGCACTTTCCGAGCCCGTAGGGTATCTGATTGGCTTAAAAGTACAAGAAAACACTTCAAAAGTGACGTTTCTGAAGAATTTTAACAGTTTTCTTGTATCTACGAACGCCAGAATGCATAAAATTGACCTAAACGTCTCCTTTTCCTATTCTGAGTCGATTCTGCATGCTTTAAGTGTGTTTGGTGGCTCAGAACCATCAAAAAACGTTGAAATATAGTTCAAATTCAATAAAAATCGACAAAAATACAGTTTCTAGCTAAAATTTGATGGTTTCGTTGCACTTTCCGAGCCCGTAGGGTATCTGATTGGCTTAAAAGTACAAGAAAACACTTCAAAAGTGACGTTTCTGAAGAATTTTAACAGTTTTCTTGTATCTACGAACGCCAGAATGCATAAAATTGACCTAGACGTCTCCTTTTCCTATTCTGAGTCGATTCTGCATGCTTTAAGTGTGTTTGGTGGCTCAGAACCATCAAAAAACGTTGAAATATAGTTCAAATTCAATAAAAATCGACAAAAATACAGTTTCTAGCTAAAATTTGATGGTTTCGTTGCTCTTTCCGAGCCCGTAGGGTATCTGATTGGCTTAAAAGTACAAGAAAACACTTCAAAAGTGACGTTTCTGAAGAATTTTAACAGTTTTCTTGTATCTACGAACGCCAGAATGCATAAAATTGACCTAAACATCTCCTTTTCCTATTCTGAGTCGATTCTGCATGCTTTAAGTGTGTTTGGTGGCTCAGAACCATCAAAAAACGTTGAAATATAGTTCAAATTCAATAAAAATCGACAAAAATACAGTTTCTAGCTAAAATTTGATGGTTTCGTTGCACTTTCCGAGCCCGTAGGGTATCTGATTGGCTTAAAAGTATAAGAAAACACTTCAAAAGTGACGTTTCTGAAGAATTTTAACAGTTTTCTTGTATCTACGAACGCCAGAATGCATAAAATTGACCTAGACGTCTCCTTTTCCTATTCTGAGTCGATTCTGCATGCTTTAAGTGTGTTTGGTGGCTCAGAACCATCAAAAAACGTTGAAATATAGTTCAAATTCAATAAAAATCGACAAAAATACAGTTTCTAGCTAAAATTTGATGGTTTCGTTGCTCTTTCCGAGCCCGTAGGGTATCTGATTGGCTTAAAAGTACAAGAAAACACTTCAAAAGTGACGTTTCTGAAGAATTTTAACAGTTTTCTTGTATCTACGAACGCCAGAATGCATAAAATTGACCTAAACATCTCCTTTTCCTATTCTGAGTCGATTCTGCATGCTTTAAGTGTGTTTGGTGGCTCAGAACCATCAAAAAACGTTGAAATATAGTTCAAATTCAATAAAAATCGACAAAAATACAGTTTCTAGCTAAAATTTGATGGTTTCGTTGCACTTTCCGAGCCCGTAGGGTATCTGATTGGCTTAAAAGTATAAGAAAACACTTCAAAAGTGACGTTTCTGAAGAATTTTAACAGTTTTCTTGTATCTACGAACGCCAGAATGCATAAAATTGACCTAAACGTCTCCTTTTCCTATTCTGAGTCGATTCTGCATGCTTTAAGTGTGTTTGGTGGCTCAGAACCATCAAAAAACGTTGAAATATAGTTCAAATTCAATAAAAATCGACAAAAATACAGTTTCTAGCTAAAATTTGATGGTTTCGTTGCACTTTCCGAGCCCGTAGGGTATCTGATTGGCTTAAAAGTACAAGAAAACACTTCAAAAGTGACGTTTCTGAAGAATTTTAACAGTTTTCTTGTATCTACGAACGCCAGAATGCATAAAATTGACCTAAACGTCTCCTTTTCCTATTCTGAGTCGATTCTGCATGCTTTAAGTGTGTTTGGTGGCTCAGAACCATCAAAAAACGTTGAAATATAGTTCAAATTCAATAAAAATCGACAAAAATACAGTTTCTAGCTAAAATTTGATGGTTTCGTTGCACTTTCCGAGCCCGTAGGGTATCTGATTGGCTTAAAAGTACAAGAAAACACTTCAAAAGTGACGTTTCTGAAGAATTTTAACAGTTTTCTTGTATCTACGAACGCCAGAATGCATAAAATTGACCTAAACGTCTCCTTTTCCTATTCTGAGTCGATTCTGCATGCTTTAAGTGTGTTTGGTGGCTCAGAACCATCAAAAAACGTTGAAATATAGTTCAAATTCAATAAAAATCGACAAAAATACAGTTTCTAGCTAAAATTTGATGGTTTCGTTGCACTTTCCGAGCCCGTAGGGTATCTGATTGGCTTAAAAGTACAAGAAAACACTTCAAAAGTGACGTTTCTGAAGAATTTTAACAGTTTTCTTGTATCTACGAACGCCAGAATGCATAAAATTGACCTAGACGTCTCCTTTTCCTATTCTGAGTCGATTCTGCATGCTTTAAGTGTGTTTGGTGGCTCAGAACCATCAAAAAACGTTGAAATATAGTTCAAATTCAATAAAAATCGACAAAAATACAGTTTCTAGCTAAAATTTGATGGTTTCGTTGCTCTTTCCGAGCCCGTAGGGTATCTGATTGGCTTAAAAGTACAAGAAAACACTTCAAAAGTGACGTTTCTGAAGAATTTTAACAGTTTTCTTGTATCTACGAACGCCAGAATGCATAAAATTGACCTAAACATCTCCTTTTCCTATTCTGAGTCGATTCTGCATGCTTTAAGTGTGTTTGGTGGCTCAGAACCATCAAAAAACGTTGAAATATAGTTCAAATTCAATGAAAATCGACAAAAATACAGTTTCTAGCTAAAATTTGATGGTTTCGTTGCACTTTCCGAGCCCGTAGGGTATCTGATTGGCTTAAAAGTATAAGAAAACACTTCAAAAGTGACGTTTCTGAAGAATTTTAACAGTTTTCTTGTATCTACGAACGCCAGAATGCATAAAATTGACCTAGACGTCTCCTTTTCCTATTCTGAGTCGATTCTGCATGCTTTAAGTGTGTTTGGTGGCTCAGAACCATCAAAAAACGTTGAAATATAGTTCAAATTCAATAAAAATCGACAAAAATACAGTTCTAGCTAAAATTTGATGGTTTCGTTGCTCTTTCCGAGCCCGTAGGGTATCTGATTGGTTTAAAAGGACAAGAAAACACTTCAAAAGTGACGTTTCTGAAGAATTTTAACAGTTTTCTTGTATCTACGAACGCCAGAATGCATAAAATTGACCTAAACATCTCCTTTTCCTATTCTGAGTCGATTCTGCATGCTTTAAGTGTGTTTGGTGGCTCAGAACCATCAAAAAACGTTGAAATATAGTTCAAATTCAATAAAAATCGACAAAAATACAGTTTCTAGCTAAAATTTGATGGTTTCGTTGCACTTTCCGAGCCCGTAGGGTATCTGATTGGCTTAAAAGTATAAGAAAACACTTCAAAAGTGACGTTTCTGAAGAATTTTAACAGTTTTCTTGTATCTACGAACGCCAGAATGCATAAAATTGACCTAAACGTCTCCTTTTCCTATTCTGAGTCGATTCTGCATGCTTTAAGTGTGTTTGGTGGCTCAGAACCATCAAAAAACGTTGAAATATAGTTCAAATTCAATAAAAATCGACAAAAATACAGTTTCTAGCTAAAATTTGATGGTTTCGTTGCACTTTCCGAGCCCGTAGGGTATCTGATTGGCTTAAAAGTACAAGAAAACACTTCAAAAGTGACGTTTCTGAAGAATTTTAACAGTTTTCTTGTATCTACGAACGCCAGAATGCATAAAATTGACCTAAACGTCTCCTTTTCCTATTCTGAGTCGATTCTGCATGCTTTAAGTGTGTTTGGTGGCTCAGAACCATCAAAAAACGTTGAAATATAGTTCAAATTCAATAAAAATCGACAAAAATACAGTTTCTAGCTAAAATTTGATGGTTTCGTTGCACTTTCCGAGCCCGTAGGGTATCTGATTGGCTTAAAAGTACAAGAAAACACTTCAAAAGTGACGTTTCTGAAGAATTTTAACAGTTTTCTTGTATCTACGAACGCCAGAATGCATAAAATTGACCTAAACGTCTCCTTTTCCTATTCTGAGTCGATTCTGCATGCTTTAAGTGTGTTTGGTGGCTCAGAACCATCAAAAAACGTTGAAATATAGTTCAAATTCAATAAAAATCGACAAAAATACAGTTTCTAGCTAAAATTTGATGGTTTCGTTGCACTTTCCGAGCCCGTAGGGTATCTGATTGGCTTAAAAGTACAAGAAAACACTTCAAAAGTGACGATTCTGAAGAATTTTAACAGTTTTCTTGTATGTAGGAACGCCAGAATTCATAAAATTGACCTAAACATCTCCTTTTCCTATTCTGAGTCGATTCTGCATGCTTTAAGTGTGTTTGGTGGCTCAGAACCATCAAAAAACGTTGAAATATAGTTCAAATTCAATAAAAATCGACAAAAATACAGTTTCTAGCTAAAATTTGATGGTTTCGTTGCACTTTCCGAGCCCGTAGGGTATCTGATTGGCTTAAAAGTATAAGAAAACACTTCAAAAGTGACGTTTCTGAAGAATTTTAACAGTTTTCTTGTATCTACGAACGCCAGAATGCATAAAATTGACCTAAACGTCTCCTTTTCCTATTCTGAGTCGATTCTGCATGCTTTAAGTGTGTTTGGTGGCTCAGAACCATCAAAAAACGTTGAAATATAGTTCAAATTCAATAAAAATCGACAAAAATACAGTTTCTAGCTAAAATTTGATGGTTTCGTTGCACTTTCCGAGCCCGTAGGGTATCTGATTGGCTTAAAAGTACAAGAAAACACTTCAAAAGTGACGTTTCTGAAGAATTTTAACAGTTTTCTTGTATCTACGAACGCCAGAATGCATAAAATTGACCTAAACGTCTCCTTTTCCTATTCTGAGTCAATTCTGCATGCTTTAAGTGTGTTTGGTGGCTCAGAACCATCAAAAAACTTTGAAATATAGTTCAAATTCAATAAAAATCGACAAAAATACAGTTTCTAGCTAAAATTTGATGGTTTCGTTGCACTTTCCGATCCCGTAGGGTATCTGATTGGCTTAAAAGTACAAGAAAACACTTCAAAAGTGACGTTTCTGAAGAATTTTAACAGTTTTCTTGTATCTACGAACGCCAGAATGCATAAAATTGACCTAAACGTCTCCTTTTCCTATTCTGAGTCGATTCTGCATGCTTTAAGTGTGTTTGGTGGCTCAGAACCATCAAAAAACGTTGAAATATAGTTCAAATTCAATAAAAATCGACAAAAATACAGTTTCTAGCTAAAATTTGATGGTTTCGTTGCACTTTCCGAGCCCGTAGGGTATCTGATTGGCTTAAAAGTACAAGAAAACACTTCAAAAGTGACGTTTCTGAAGAATTTTAACAGTTTTCTTGTATCTACGAACGCCAGAATGCATAAAATTGACCTAAACGTCTCCTTTTCCTATTCTGAGTCGATTCTGCATGCTTTAAGTGTGTTTGGTGGCTCAGAACCATCAAAAAACGTTGAAATATAGTTCAAATTCAATAAAAATCGACAAAAATACAGTTTCTAGCTAAAATTTGATGGTTTCGTTGCACTTTCCGAGCCCGTAGGGTATCTGATTGGCTTAAAAGTACAAGAAAACACTTCAAAAGTGACGTTTCTGAAGAATTTTAACAGTTTTCTTGTATCTACGAACGCCAGAATGCATAAAATTGACCTAAACATCTCCTTTTCCTATTCTGAGTCGATTCTGCATGCTTTAAGTGTGTTTGGTGGCTCAGAACCATCAAAAAACGTTGAAATATAGTTCAAATTCAATAAAAATCGACAAAAATACAGTTTCTAGCTAAAATTTGATGGTTTCGTTGCACTTTCCGAGCCCGTAGGGTATCTGATTGGCTTAAAAGTATAAGAAAACACTTCAAAAGTGACGTTTCTGAAGAATTTTAACAGTTTTCTTGTATCTACGAACGCCAGAATGCATAAAATTGACCTAAACGTCTCCTTTTCCTATTCTGAGTCGATTCTGCATGCTTTAAGTGTGTTTGGTGGCTCAGAACCATCAAAAAACGTTGAAATATAGTTCAAATTCAATAAAAATCGACAAAAATACAGTTTCTAGCTAAAATTTGATGGTTTCGTTGCACTTTCCGAGCCCGTAGGGTATCTGATTGGCTTAAAAGTACAAGAAAACACTTCAAAAGTGACGTTTCTGAAGAATTTTAACAGTTTTCTTTAATCTACGAACGCCAGAATGCATAAAATTGACCTAAACGTCTCCTTTTCCTATTCTGAGTCGATTCTGCATGCTTTAAGTGTGTTTGGTGGCTCAGAACCATCAAAAAACGTTGAAATATAGTTCAAATTCAATAAAAATCGACAAAAATACAGTTTCTAGCTAAAATTTGATGGTTTCGTTGCACTTTCCGAGCCCGTAGGGTATCTGATTGGCTTAAAAGTACAAGAAAACACTTCAAAAGTGACGTTTCTGAAGAATTTTAACAGTTTTCTTGTATCTACGAACGCCAGAATGCATAAAATTGACCTAAACGTCTCCTTTTCCTATTCTGAGTCGATTCTGCATGCTTTAAGTGTGTTTGGTGGCTCAGAACCATCAAAAAACGTTGAAATATAGTTCAAATTCAATAAAAATCGACAAAAATACAGTTTCTAGCTAAAATTTGATGGTTTCGTTGCACTTTCCGAGCCCGTAGGGTATCTGATTGGCTTAAAAGTACAAGAAAACACTTCAAAAGTGACGTTTCTGAAGAATTTTAACAGTTTTCTTGTATCTACGAACGCCAGAATGCATAAAATTGACCTAAACATCTCCTTTTCCTATTCTGAGTCGATTCTGCATGCTTTAAGTGTGTTTGGTGGCTCAGAACCATCAAAAAACGTTGAAATATAGTTCAAATTCAATAAAAATCGACAAAAATACAGTTTCTAGCTAAAATTTGATGGTTTCGTTGCACTTTCCGAGCCCGTAGGGTATCTGATTGGCTTAAAAGTACAAGAAAACACTTCAAAAGTGACGTTTCTGAAGAATTTTAACAGTTTTCTTGTATCTACGAACGCCAGAATGCATAAAATTGACCTAAACATCTCCTTTTCCTATTCTGAGTCGATTCTGCATGCTTTAAGTGTGTTTGGTGGCTCAGAACCATCAAAAAACGTTGAAATATAGTTCAAATTCAATAAAAATCGACAAAAATACAGTTTCTAGCTAAAATTTGATGGTTTCGTTGCACTTTCCGAGCCCGTAGGGTATCTGATTGGCTTAAAAGTATAAGAAAACACTTCAAAAGTGACGTTTCTGAAGAATTTTAACAGTTTTCTTGTATCTACGAACGCCAGAATGCATAAAATTGACCTAAACGTCTCCTTTTCCTATTCTGAGTCGATTCTGCATGCTTTAAGTGTGTTTGGTGGCTCAGAACCATCAAAAAACGTTGAAATATAGTTCAAATTCAATAAAAATCGACAAAAATACAGTTTCTAGCTAAAATTTGATGGTTTCGTTGCACTTTCCGAGCCCGTAGGGTATCTGATTGGCTTAAAAGTACAAGAAAACACTTCAAAAGTGACGTTTCTGAAGAATTTTAACAGTTTTCTTTAATCTACGAACGCCAGAATGCATAAAATTGACCTAAACGTCTCCTTTTCCTATTCTGAGTCGATTCTGCATGCTTTAAGTGTGTTTGGTGGCTCAGAACCATCAAAAAACGTTGAAATATAGTTCAAATTCAATAAAAATCGACAAAAATACAGTTTCTAGCTAAAATTTGATGGTTTCGTTGCACTTTCCGAGCCCGTAGGGTATCTGATTGGCTTAAAAGTACAAGAAAACACTTCAAAAGTGACGTTTCTGAAGAATTTTAACAGTTTTCTTGTATCTACGAACGCCAGAATGCATAAAATTGACCTAAACGTCTCCTTTTCCTATTCTGAGTCGATTCTGCATGCTTTAAGTGTGTTTGGTGGCTCAGAACCATCAAAAAACGTTGAAATATAGTTCAAATTCAATAAAAATCGACAAAAATACAGTTTCTAGCTAAAATTTGATGGTTTCGTTGCACTTTCCGAGCCCGTAGGGTATCTGATTGGCTTAAAAGTACAAGAAAACACTTCAAAAGTGACGTTTCTGAAGAATTTTAACAGTTTTCTTGTATCTACGAACGCCAGAATGCATAAAATTGACCTAAACGTCTCCTTTTCCTATTCTGAGTCGATTCTGCATGCTTTAAGTGTGTTTGGTGGCTCAGAACCATCAAAAAACGTTGAAATATAGTTCAAATTCAATAAAAATCGACAAAAATACAGTTTCTAGCTAAAATTTGATGGTTTCGTTGCACTTTCCGAGCCCGTAGGGTATCTGATTGGCTTAAAAGTACAAGAAAACACTTCAAAAGTGACGTTTCTGAAGAATTTTAACAGTTTTCTTGTATCTACGAACGCCAGAATGCATAAAATTGACCTAAACGTCTCCTTTTCCTATTCTGAGTCGATTCTGCATGCTTTAAGTGTGTTTGGTGGCTCAGAACCATCAAAAAACGTTGAAATATAGTTCAAATTCAATAAAAATCGACAAAAATACAGTTTCTAGCTAAAATTTGATGGTTTCGTTGCACTTTCCGAGCCCGTAGGGTATCTGATTGGCTTAAAAGTACAAGAAAACACTTCAAAAGTGACGTTTCTGAAGAATTTTAACAGTTTTCTTGTATCTACGAACGCCAGAATGCATAAAATTGACCTAAACGTCTCCTTTTCCTATTCTGAGTCGATTCTGCATGCTTTAAGTGTGTTTGGTGGCTCAGAACCATCAAAAAACGTTGAAATATAGTTCAAATTCAATAAAAATCGACAAAAATACAGTTTCTAGCTAAAATTTGATGGTTTCGTTGCACTTTCCGAGCCCGTAGGGTATCTGATTGGCTTAAAAGTACAAGAAAACACTTCAAAAGTGACGTTTCTGAAGAATTTTAACAGTTTTCTTGTATCTACGAACGCCAGAATGCATAAAATTGACCTAAACGTCTCCTTTTCCTATTCTGAGTCGATTCTGCATGCTTTAAGTGTGTTTGGTGGCTCAGAACCATCAAAAAACGTTGAAATATAGTTCAAATTCAATAAAAATCGACAAAAATACAGTTTCTAGCTAAAATTTGATGGTTTCGTTGCACTTTCCGAGCCCGTAGGGTATCTGATTGGCTTAAAAGTACAAGAAAACACTTCAAAAGTGACGTTTCTGAAGAATTTTAACAGTTTTCTTGTATCTACGAACGCCAGAATGCATAAAATTGACCTAAACGTCTCCTTTTCCTATTCTGAGTCGATTCTGCATGCTTTAAGTGTGTTTGGTGGCTCAGAACCATCAAAAAACGTTGAAATATAGTTCAAATTCAATAAAAATCGACAAAAATACAGTTTCTAGCTAAAATTTGATGGTTTCGTTGCACTTTCCGAGCCCGTAGGGTATCTGATTGGCTTAAAAGTACAAGAAAACACTTCAAAAGTGACGTTTCTGAAGAATTTTAACAGTTTTCTTGTATCTACGAACGCCAGAATGCATAAAATTGACCTAAACGTCTCCTTTTCCTATTCTGAGTCGATTCTGCATGCTTTAAGTGTGTTTGGTGGCTCAGAACCATCAAAAAACGTTGAAATATAGTTCAAATTCAATAAAAATCGACAAAAATACAGTTTCTAGCTAAAATTTGATGGTTTCGTTGCACTTTCCGAGCCCGTAGGGTATCTGATTGGCTTAAAAGTACAAGAAAACACTTCAAAAGTGACGTTTCTGAAGAATTTTAACAGTTTTCTTGTATCTACGAACGCCAGAATGCATAAAATTGACCTAAACGTCTCCTTTTCCTATTCTGAGTCGATTCTGCATGCTTTAAGTGTGTTTGGTGGCTCAGAACCATCAAAAAACGTTGAAATATAGTTCAAATTCAATAAAAATCGACAAAAATACAGTTTCTAGCTAAAATTTGATGGTTTCGTTGCACTTTCCGAGCCCGTAGGGTATCTGATTGGCTTAAAAGTACAAGAAAACACTTCAAAAGTGACGTTTCTGAAGAATTTTAACAGTTTTCTTGTATCTACGAACGCCAGAATGCATAAAATTGACCTAAACGTCTCCTTTTCCTATTCTGAGTCGATTCTGCATGCTTTAAGTGTGTTTGGTGGCTCAGAACCATCAAAAAACGTTGAAATATAGTTCAAATTCAATAAAAATCGACAAAAATACAGTTTCTAGCTAAAATTTGATGGTTTCGTTGCACTTTCCGAGCCCGTAGGGTATCTGATTGGCTTAAAAGTACAAGAAAACACTTCAAAAGTGACGTTTCTGAAGAATTTTAACAGTTTTCTTGTATCTACGAACGCCAGAATGCATAAAATTGACCTAAACGTCTCCTTTTCCTATTCTGAGTCGATTCTGCATGCTTTAAGTGTGTTTGGTGGCTCAGAACCATCAAAAAACGTTGAAATATAGTTCAAATTCAATAAAAATCGACAAAAATACAGTTTCTAGCTAAAATTTGATGGTTTCGTTGCACTTTCCGAGCCCGTAGGGTATCTGATTGGCTTAAAAGTACAAGAAAACACTTCAAAAGTGACGTTTCTGAAGAATTTTAACAGTTTTCTTGTATCTACGAACGCCAGAATGCATAAAATTGACCTAAACATCTCCTTTTCCTATTCTGAGTCGATTCTGCATGCTTTAAGTGTGTTTGGTGGCTCAGAACCATCAAAAAACGTTGAAATATAGTTCAAATTCAATAAAAATCGACAAAAATACAGTTTCTAGCTAAAATTTGATGGTTTCGTTGCACTTTCCGAGCCCGTAGGGTATCTGATTGGCTTAAAAGTACAAGAAAACACTTCAAAAGTGACGTTTCTGAAGAATTTTAACAGTTTTCTTGTATCTACGAACGCCAGAATGCATAAAATTGACCTAAACGTCTCCTTTTCCTATTCTGAGTCGATTCTGCATGCTTTAAGTGTGTTTGGTGGCTCAGAACCATCAAAAAACGTTGAAATATAGTTCAAATTCAATAAAAATCGACAAAAATACAGTTTCTAGCTAAAATTTGATGGTTTCGTTGCACTTTCCGAGCCCGTAGGGTATCTGATTGGCTTAAAAGTACAAGAAAACACTTCAAAAGTGACGTTTCTGAAGAATTTTAACAGTTTTCTTGTATCTACGAACGCCAGAATGCATAAAATTGACCTAAACGTCTCCTTTTCCTATTCTGAGTCGATTCTGCATGCTTTAAGTGTGTTTGGTGGCTCAGAACCATCAAAAAACGTTGAAATATAGTTCAAATTCAATAAAAATCGACAAAAATACAGTTTCTAGCTAAAATTTGATGGTTTCGTTGCACTTTCCGAGCCCGTAGGGTATCTGATTGGCTTAAAAGTACAAGAAAACACTTCAAAAGTGACGTTTCTGAAGAATTTTAACAGTTTTCTTGTATCTACGAACGCCAGAATGCATAAAATTGACCTAAACGTCTCCTTTTCCTATTCTGAGTCGATTCTGCATGCTTTAAGTGTGTTTGGTGGCAGAACCATCAAAAAACGTTGAAATATAGTTCAAATTCAATAAAAATCGACAAAAATACAGTTTCTAGCTAAAATTTGATGGTTTCGTTGCACTTTCCGAGCCCGTAGGGTATCTGATTGGCTTAAAAGTACAAGAAAACACTTCAAAAGTGACGTTTCTGAAGAATTTTAACAGTTTTCTTGTATCTACGAACGCCAGAATGCATAAAATTGACCTAAACGTCTCCTTTTCCTATTCTGAGTCGATTCTGCATGCTTTAAGTGTGTTTGGTGGCTCAGAACCATCAAAAAACGTTGAAATATAGTTCAAATTCAATAAAAATCGACAAAAATACAGTTTCTAGCTAAAATTTGATGGTTTCGTTGCACTTTCCGAGCCCGTAGGGTATCTGATTGGCTTAAAAGTACAAGAAAACACTTCAAAAGTGACGTTTCTGAAGAATTTTAACAGTTTTCTTGTATCTACGAACGCCAGAATGCATAAAATTGACCTAAACGTCTCCTTTTCCTATTCTGAGTCGATTCTGCATGCTTTAAGTGTGTTTGGTGGCTCAGAACCATCAAAAAACGTTGAAATATAGTTCAAATTCAATAAAAATCGACAAAAATACAGTTTCTAGCTAAAATTTGATGGTTTCGTTGCACTTTCCGAGCCCGTAGGGTATCTGATTGGCTTAAAAGTACAAGAAAACACTTCAAAAGTGACGTTTCTGAAGAATTTTAACAGTTTTCTTGTATCTACGAACGCCAGAATGCATAAAATTGACCTAAAAGTCTCCTTTTCCTATTCTGAGTCGATTCTGCATGCTTTAAGTGTGTTTGGTGGCTCAGAACCATCAAAAAACGTTGAAATATAGTTCAAATTCAATAAAAATCGACAAAAATACAGTTTCTAGCTAAAATTTGATGGTTTCGTTGCACTTTCCGAGCCCGTAGGGTATCTGATTGGCTTAAAAGTACAAGAAAACACTTCAAAAGTGACGTTTCTGAAGAATTTTAACAGTTTTCTTGTATCTACGAACGCCAGAATGCATAAAATTGACCTAAACGTCTCCTTTTCCTATTCTGAGTCGATTCTGCATGCTTTAAGTGTGTTTGGTGGCTCAGAACCATCAAAAAACGTTGAAATATAGTTCAAATTCAATAAAAATCGACAAAAATACAGTTTCTAGCTAAAATTTGATGGTTTCGTTGCACTTTCCGAGCCCGTAGGGTATCTGATTGGCTTAAAAGTACAAGAAAACACTTCAAAAGTGACGTTTCTGAAGAATTTTAACAGTTTTCTTGTATCTACGAACGCCAGAATGCATAAAATTGACCTAAACGTCTCCTTTTCCTATTCTGAGTCGATTCTGCATGCTTTAAGTGTGTTTGGTGGCTCAGAACCATCAAAAAACGTTGAAATATAGTTCAAATTCAATAAAAATCGACAAAAATACAGTTTCTAACTAAAATTTGATGGTTTCGTTGCACTTTCCGAGCCCGTAGGGTATCTGATTGGCTTAAAAGTACAAGAAAACACTTCAAAAGTGACGTTTCTGAAGAATTTTAACAGTTTTCTTGTATCTACGAACGCCAGAATGCATAAAATTGACCTAAACGTCTCCTTTTCCTATTCTGAGTCGATTCTGCATGCTTTAAGTGTGTTTGGTGGCTCAGAACCATCAAAAAACGTTGAAATATAGTTCAAATTCAATAAAAATCGACAAAAATACAGTTTCTAGCTAAAATTTGATGGTTTCGTTGCACTTTCCGAGCCCGTAGGGTATCTGATTGGCTTAAAAGTACAGGAAAACACTTCAAAAGTGACGTTTCTGAAGAATTTTAACAGTTTTCTTGTATCTACGAACGCCAGAATGCATAAAATTGACCTAAACGTCTCCTTTTCCTATTCTGAGTCGATTCTGCATGCTTTAAGTGTGTTTGGTGGCTCAGAACCATCAAAAAACGTTGAAATATAGTTCAAATTCAATAAAAATCGACAAAAATACAGTTTCTAGCTAAAATTTGATGGTTTCGTTGCACTTTCCGAGCCCGTAGGGTATCTGATTGGCTTAAAAGTACAAGAAAACACTTCAAAAGTGACGTTTCTGAAGAATTTTAACAGTTTTCTTGTATCTACGAACGCCAGAATGCATAAAATTGACCTAAACGTCTCCTTTTCCTATTCTGAGTCGATTCTGCATGCTTTAAGTGTGTTTGGTGGCTCAGAACCATCAAAAAACGTTGAAATATAGTTCAAATTCAATAAAAATCGACAAAAATACAGTTTCTAGCTAAAATTTGATGGTTTCGTTGCACTTTCCGAGCCCGTAGGGTATCTGATTGGCTTAAAAGTACAAGAAAACACTTCAAAAGTGACGTTTCTGAAGAATTTTAACAGTTTCCTTGTATCTACGAACGCCAGAATGCATAAAATTGACCTAAACGTCTCCTTTTCCTATTCTGAGTCGATTCTGCATGCTTTAAGTGTGTTTGGTGGCTCAGAACCATCAAAAAACGTTGAAATATAGTTCAAATTCAATAAAAATCGACAAAAATACAGTTTCTAGCTAAAATTTGATGGTTTCGTTGCACTTTCCGAGCCCGTAGGGTATCTGATTGGCTTAAAAGTACAAGAAAACACTTCAAAAGTGACGTTTCTGAAGAATTTTAACAGTTTTCTTGTATCTACGAACGCCAGAATGCATAAAATTGACCTAAACGTCTCCTTTTCCTATTCTGAGTCGATTCTGCATGCTTTAAGTGTGTTTGGTGGCGCAGAACCATCAAAAAACGTTGAAATATAGTTCAAATTCAATAAAAATCGACAAAAATACAGTTTCTAGCTAAAATTTGATGGTTTCGTTGCACTTTCCGAGCCCGTAGGGTATCTGATTGGCTTAAAAGTACAAGAAAACACTTCAAAAGTGACGTTTCTGAAGAATTTTAACAGTTTTCTTGTATCTACGAACGCCAGAATGCATAAAATTGACCTAAACGTCTCCTTTTCCTATTCTGAGTCGATTCTGCATGCTTTAAGTGTGTTTGGTGGCTCAGAACCATCAAAAAACGTTGAAATATAGTTCAAATTCAATAAAAATCGACAAAAATACAGTTTCTAGCTAAAATTTGATGGTTTCGTTGCACTTTCCGAGCCCGTAGGGTATCTGATTGGCTTAAAAGTACAAGAAAACACTTCAAAAGTGACGTTTCTGAAGAATTTTAACAGTTTTCTTGTATCTACGAACGCCAGAATGCATAAAATTGACCTAAACGTCTCCTTTTCCTATTCTGAGTCGATTCTGCATGCTTTAAGTGTGTTTGGTGGCTCAGAACCATCAAAAAACGTTGAAATATAGTTCAAATTCAATAAAAATCGACAAAAATACAGTTTCTAGCTAAAATTTGATGGTTTCGTTGCACTTTCCGAGCCCGTAGGGTATCTGATTGGCTTAAAAGTACAAGAAAACACTTCAAAAGTGACGTTTCTGAAGAATTTTAACAGTTTTCTTGTATCTACGAACGCCAGAATGCATAAAATTGACCTAAACGTCTCCTTTTCCTATTCTGAGTCGATTCTGCATGCTTTAAGTGTGTTTGGTGGATCTCCCATCAAAAAACGTTGAAATATAGTTCAAATTCAATAAAATCGACAAAAATACAGTTTCTAGCTAAATTTGATGGTTTCGTTGCACTTTCCGAGCCCGTAGGGTATCTGATTGGCTTAAAAGTACAAGAAAACACTTCAAAAGTGACGTTTCTGAAGAATTTTAACAGTTTTCTTGTATCTACGAACGCCAGAATGCATAAAATGACCTAAACGTCTCCTTTTCCTATTCTGAGTCGATTCTGCATGCTTTAAGTGTGTTTGGTG
>NW_026973343.1:0-28944 GCF_036711695.1 Zophobas morio | reverse complement strand
AATTAAAAATCGACAAAAATACAGTTTCTAGCTAAAATTTGATGGTTTCGTTGCACTTTCCGAGCCCGTAGGGTATCTGATTGGCTTAAAAGTACAAGAAAACACTTCAAAAGTGTCGTTTCTGAAGAATTTTAACAGTTTTCTTGTATCTACGAACGCCAGAATGCATAAAATTGACCTAAACGTCTCCTTTTCCTATTCTGAGTCGATTCTGCATGCTTTAAGTGTGTTTGGTGGCTCAGAACCATCAAAAAACGTTGAAATATAGTTCAAATTCAATAAAAATCGACAAAAATACAGTTTCTAGCTAAAATTTGATGGTTTCGTTGCACTTTCCGAGCCCGTAGGGTATCTGATTGGCTTAAAAGTACAAGAAAACACTTCAAAAGTGACGTTTCTGAAGAATTTTAACAGTTTTCTTGTATCTACGAACGCCAGAATGCATAAAATTGACCTAAACGTCTCCTTTTCCTATTCTGAGTCGATTCTGCATGCTTTAAGTGTGTTTGGTGCCTCAGAACCATCAAAAAACGTTGAAATATAGTTCAAATTCAATAAAAGTCGACAAAAATACAGTTTCTAGCTAATATTTGATGGTTTCGTTGCACTTTCCGAGCACGTAGGGTATCTGATTGGCTTAAAAGTACAAGAAAACACTTCAAAAGTGACGTTTCTGAAGAATTTTAACAGTTTTCTGGTATCTACGAACGCCAGAATGCATAAAATTGACCTAAACGTCTCCTTTTCCTATTCTGAGTCGATTCTGCATGCTTTAAGTGTGTTTGGTGGCTCAGAACCATCAAAAAACGTTGAAATATAGTTCAAATTCAATAAAAATCGACAAAAATACAGTTTCTAGCTAAAATTTGATGGTTTCGTTGCACTTTCCGAGCCCGTAGGGTAGCTGATTGGCTCAAAAGTACAAGAAAACACTTCAAAAGTGACGTTTCTGAAGAATTTTAACAGTTTTCTTGTATCTACGAACGCCAGAATGCATAAAATTGACCTAAACGTCTCCTTTTCCTATTCTGAGTCGATTCTGCATGCTTTAAGTGTGTTTGGTGGCTCAGAACCATCAAAAAACCTTGAAATATAGTTCAAATTCAATAAAAATCGACAAAAATACAGTTTCTAGCTAAAATTTGATGGTTTCGTTGCACTTTCCGAGCCCGTAGGGTATCTGATTGGCTTAAAAGTACAAGAAAACACTTCAAAAGTGACGTTTCTGAAGAATTTTAACAGTTTTCTTGTATCTACGAACGCCAGAATGCATAAAATTGACCTAAACGTCTCCTTTTCCTATTCTGAGTCGATTCTGCATGCTTTAAGTGTGTTTGGTGGCTCAGAACCATCAAAAAACGTTGAAATATAGTTCAAATTCAATAAAAATCGACAAAAATACAGTTTCTAGCTAAAATTTGATGGTTTCGTTGCACTTTCCGAGCCCGTAGGGTATCTGATTGGCTTAAAAGTACAAGAAAACACTTCAAAAGTGACGTTTCTGAAGAATTTTAACAGTTTTCTTGTATCTACGAACGCCAGAATGCATAAAATTGACCTAAACGTCTCCTTTTCCTATTCTGAGTCGATTCTGCATGCTTTAAGTGTGTTTGGTGGCTCAGAACCATCAAAAAACGTTGAAATATAGTTCAAATTCAATAAAAATCGACAAAAATACAGTTTCTAGCTAAAATTTGATGGTTTCGTTGCACTTTCCGAGCCCGTAGGGTATCTGATTGGCTTAAAAGTACAAGAAAACACTTCAAAAGTGTCGTTTCTGAAGAATTTTAACAGTTTTCTTGTATCTACGAACGCCAGAATGCATAAAATTGACCTAAACGTCTCCTTTTCCTATTCTGAGTCGATTCTGCATGCTTTAAGTGTGTTTGGTGGCTCAGAACCATCAAAAAACGTTGAAATATAGTTCAAATTCAATAAAAATCGACAAAAATACAGTTTCTAGCTAAAATTTGATGGTTTCGTTGCACTTTCCGAGCCCGTAGGGTATCTGATTGGCTTAAAAGTACAAGAGAACACTTCAAAAGTGACGTTTCTGAAGAATTTTAACAGTTTTCTTGTATCTACGAACGCCAGAATGCATAAAATTGACCTAAACGTCTCCTTTTCCTATTCTGAGTCGATTCTGCATGCTTTAAGTGTGTTTGGTGGCTCAGAACCATCAAAAAACGTTGAAATATTGTTCAAATTCAATAAAAATCGACAAAAATACAGTTTCTAGCTAAAATTTGATGGTTTCGTTGCACTTTCCGAGCCCGTAGGGCATCTGATTGGCTTAAAAGTACAAGAAAACACTTCAAAAGTGACGTTTCTGAAGAATTTTAACAGTTTTCTTGTATCTACGAACGCCAGAATGCATAAAATTGACCTAAACGTCTCCTTTTCCTATTCTGAGTCGATTCTGCATGCTTTAAGTGTGTTTGGTGGCTCAGAACCATCAAAAAACGTTGAAATATAGTTCAAATTCAATAAAAATCGACAAAAATACAGTTTCTAGCTAAAATTTGATGGTTTCGTTGCACTTTCCGAGCCCGTAGGGTATCTGATTGGCTTAAAAGTACAAGAAAACACTTCAAAAGTGACGTTTCTGAAGAATTTTAACAGTTTTCTTGTATCTACGAACGCCAGAATGCATAAAATTGACCTAAACGTCTCCTTTTCCTATTCTGAGTCGATTCTGCATGCTTTAAGTGTGTTTGGTGGCTCAGAACCATCAAAAAACGTTGAAATATAGTTCAAATTCAATAAAAATCGACAAAAATACAGTTTCTAGCTAAAATTTGATGGTTTCGTTGCACTTTCCGAGCCCGTAGGGTATCTGATTGGCTTAAAAGTACAAGAAAACACTTCAAAAGTGACGTTTCTGAAGAATTTTAACAGTTTTCTTGTATCTACGAACGCCAGAATGCATAAAATTGACCTAAACGTCTCCTTTTCCTATTCTGAGTCGATTCTGCATGCTTTAAGTGTGTTTGGTGGCTCAGAACCATCAAAAAACGTTGAAATATAGTTCAAATTCAATAAAAATCGACAAAAATACAGTTTCTAGCTAAAATTTGATGGTTTCGTTGCACTTTCCGAGCCCGTTGGGTATCTGATTGGCTTAAAAGTACAAGAAAACACTTCAAAAGTGACGTTTCTGAAGAATTTTAACAGTTTTCTTGTATCTACGAACGCCAGAATGCATAAAATTGAACTAAACGTCTCCTTTTCCTATTCTGAGTCGATTCTGCATGCTTTAAGTGTGTTTGGTGGCTCAGAACCATCAAAAAACTTTGAAATATAGTTCAAATTCAATAAAAATCGACAAAAATACGGTTTCTAGCTAAAATTTGATGGTTTCGTTGCACTTTCCGAGCCCGTAGGGTATCTGATTGGCTTAAAAGTACAAGAAAACACTTCAAAAGTGACGTTTCTGAAGAATTTTAACAGTTTTCTTGTATCTACGAACGCCAGAATGCATAAAATTGACCTAAACGTCTCCTTTTCCTATTCTGAGTCGATTCTGCATGCTTTAAGTGTGTTTGGTGGCTCAGAACCATCAAAAAACGTTGAAATATAGTTCAAATTCAATAAAAATCGACAAAAATACAGTTTCTAGCTAAAATTTGATGGTTTCGTTGCACTTTCCGAGCCCGTAGGGTATCTGATTGGCTTAAAAGTACAAGAAAACACTTCAAAAGTGACGTTTCTGAAGAATTTTAACCTTCAAACTACCGGGTGGGAAAAATTACACATCGTTTCTGGTGGGGTCCGTTTGGACCCCATGGCCTTATTTAGCCAAAATTAAAGAATTAATGAAAAATTTTTGCGAATCCAAATTATTTATTAATTTTAAACACAACCAAGTTAAAAAAATTACATAACAATATTAAATAAGCATTTTTCGTTACAGTTTTTTGTTCCAGCATTTCTGACATTCAACAGTACGAGTAGAATGTTCTCGGCAAACAAATCTTTTGCAGGAAATGCAAAAATTTCTTGATTTCTGTCCCTGCTACTTATATTGACGAAACAGCGTCCGCGGGATTGTTCTGATATCGATTTTGATAACGTGCCATTGATAAAACAAAATTTAATTTTTTACAGTGATTACATTGTCACATTGACACCGATACTGACACCTGCAAGTCTGTATCAAAACTGCAAAACCGTCTATAAACTAGTAAAGAATAAAACAATGGATTTTGTAAGACTAAATTCTCAGAATAAGACCTGCAGGTGCAATAAAATCTTCAAAATATAGACAAAAACTGGCAACATAAAGAACCAGGTGGGGTCCAAGCGGACCCCGAGAGACTAATTTTTTTTTTTTTTGTAACAGATTGTTACACCTATACAATTGATATTTTTTGAATGCATAGCAAAAGGCCTTAATCGAAGCTACTAAAAATACCACTATCGTTAAACCAGAAATAACGGAAAAAAATAGGAAAATGTATCAATGGGGTCCATTTGGACCCCACCCGGTAGTTTGAAGGTTAACAGTTTTCTTGTATCTACGAACGCCAGAATGCATAAAATTGACCTAAACGTCTCCTTTTCCTATTCTGAGTCGATTCTGCATGCTTTAAGTGAGTTTGGTGGCTCAGAACCATCAAAAAACGTTGAAATATAGTTCAAATTCAATAAAAATCGACAAAAATACAGTTTCTAGCTAAAATTTGATGGTTTCGTTGCACCTTCCGAGCCCGTAGGGTATCTGATTGGCTTAAAAGTACAAGAAAACACTTCAAAAGTGACGTTTCTGAAGAATTTTAACAGTTTTCTTGTATCTACGAACGCCAGAATGCATAAAATTGACCTAAACGTCTCCTTTTCCTATTCTGAGTCGATTCTGCATGCTTTAAGTGTGTTTGGTGGCTCAGAACCATCAAAAAACGTTGAAATTTAGTTCAAATTCAATAAAAATCGACAAAAATACAGTTTCTAGCTAAAATTTGATGGTTTCGTTGCACTTTCCGAGCCCGTAGGGTATCTGATTGGCTTAAAAGTACAAGAAAACACTTCAAAAGTGACGTTTCTGAAGAATTTTAACAGTTTTCTTGTATCTACGAACGCCAGAATGCATAAAATTGACCTAAACGTCTCCTTTTCCTATTCTGAGTCGATTCTGCATGCTTTAAGTGTGTTTGGTGGCTCAGAACCATCAAAAAACGTTGAAATATAGTTCAAATTCAATAAAAATCGACAAAAATACAGTTTCTAGCTAAAATTTGATGGTTTCGTTGCACTTTCCGAGCCCGTAGGGTATCTGATTGGCTTAAAAGTACAAGAAAAACACTTCAAAAGTGTCGTTTCTGAAGAATTTTAACAGTTTTCTTGTATCTACGAACGCCAGAATGCATAAAATTGACCTAAACGTCTCCTTTTCCTATTCTGAGTCGATTCTGCATGCTTTAAGTGTGTTTGGTGGCTCAGAACCATCAAAAAACGTTGAAATATAGTTCAAATTCAATAAAAATCGACAAAAATACAGTTTCTAGCTAAAATTTGATGGTTTCGTTGCACTTTCCGAGCCCGTAGGGTATCTGATTGGCTTAAAAGTACAAGAAAACACTTCAAAAGTGACGTTTCTGAAGAATTTTAACAGTTTTCTTGTATCTACGAACGCCAGAATGCATAAAATTGACCTAAACGTCTCCTTTTCCTATTCTGAGTCGATTCTGCATGCTTTAAGTGTGTTTGGTGCCTCAGAACCATCAAAAAACGTTGAAATATAGTTCAAATTCAATAAAAATCGACAAAAATACAGTTTCTAGCTAAAATTTGATGGTTTCGTTGCACTTTCCGAGCCCGTAGGGTATCTGATTGGCTTAAAAGTACAAGAGAACACTTCAAAAGTGACGTTTCTGAAGAATTTTAACAGTTTTCTTGTATCTACGAACGCCAGAATGCATAAAATTGACCTAAACGTCTCCTTTTCCTATTCTGAGTCGATTCTGCATGCTTTAAGTGTGTTTGGTGGCTCAGAACCATCAAAAAACGTTGAAATATTGTTCAAATTCAATAAAAATCGACAAAAATACAGTTTCTAGCTAAAATTTGATGGTTTCGTTGCACTTTCCGAGCCCGTAGGGTATCTGATTGGCCTAAAAGTACAAGAAAACACTTCAAAAGTGACGTTTCTGAAGAATTTTAACAGTTTTCTTGTATCTACGAACGCCAGAATGCATAAAATTGACCTAAACGTCTCCTTTTCCTATTCTGAATCGATTCTGCATGCTTTAAGTGTGTTTGGTGGCTCAGAACCATCAAAAAACGTTGAAATATAGTTCAAATTCAATAAAAATCGACAAAAATACAGTTTCTAGCTAAAATTTGATGGTTTCGTTGCACTTTCCGAGACCGTAGTGTATCTGATTGGCTTAAAAGTACAAGAAAACACTTCAAAAGTGACGTTTCTGAAGAATTTTAACAGTTTTCTTGTATCTACGAACGCCAGAATGCATAAAATTGACCTAAACGTCTCCTTTTCCTATTCTGAGTCGATTCTGCATGCTTTAAGTGTGTTTGGTGGCTCAGAACCATCAAAAAACGTTGAAATATAGTTCAAATTCAATAAAAATCGACAAAAATACAGTTTCTAGCTAAAATTTGATGGTTTCGTTGCACTTTCCGAGCCCGTAGGGTATCTGATTGGCTTAAAAGTACAAGAAAACACTTCAAAAGTGACGTTTCTGAAGAATTTTAACAGTTTTCTTGTATCTACGAACGCCAGAATGCATAAAATTGACCTAAACGTCTCCTTTTCCTATTCTGAGTCGATTCTGCATGCTTTAAGTGTGTTTGGTGGCTCAGAACCATCAAAAAACGTTGAAATATAGTTCAAATTCAATAAAAATCGACAAAAATACAGTTTCTAGCTAAAATTTGATGGTTTCGTTGCACTTTCCGAGCCCGTAGGGTATCTGATTGGCTTAAAAGTACAAGAAAACACTTCAAAAGTGACGTTTCTGAAGAATTTTAACAGTTTTCTTGTATCTACGAACGCCAGAATGCATAAAATTGACCTAAACGTCTCCTTTTCCTATTCTGAGTCGATTCTGCATGCTTTAAGTGTGTTTGGTGGCTCAAAACCATCAAAAAACGTTGAAATATAGTTCAAATTAAATAAAAATCGACAAAAATACAGTTTCTAGCTAAAATTTGATGGTTTCGTTGCACTTTCCGAGCCCGTAGGGCATCTGATTGGCTTAAAAGTACAAGAAAACACTTCAAAAGTAACGTTTCTGAAGAATTTTAACAGTTTTCTTGTATCTACGAACGCCAGAATGCATAAAATTGACCTAAACGTCTCCTTTTCCTATTCTGAGTCGATTCTGCATGCTTTAAGTGTGTTTGGTGGCTCAGAACCATCAAAAAACGTTGAAATATAGTTCAAATTCAATAAAAATCGACAAAAATACAGTTTCTAGCTAAAATTTGATGGTTTCGTTGCACTTTCCGAGCCCGTAGGGTATCTGATTGGCTTAAAAGTACAAGAAAACACTTCAAAAGTGACGTTTCTGAAGAATTTTAACAGTTTTCTTGTATCTACGAACGCCAGAATGCATAAAATTGACCTAAACGTCTCCTTTTCCTATTCTGAGTCGATTCTGCATGCTTTAAGTGTGTTTGGTGGCTCAGAACCATCAAAAAACTTTGAAATATAGTTCAAATTCAATAAAAATCGACAAAAATACGGTTTCTAGCTAAAATTTGATGGTTTCGTTGCACTTTCCGAGCCCGTAGGGTATCTGATTGGCTTAAAAGTACAAGAAAACACTTCAAAAGTGACGTTTCTGAAGAATTTTAACAGTTTTCTTGTATCTACGAACGCCAGAATGCATAAAATTGAACTAAACGTCTCCTTTTCCTATTCTGAGTCGATTCTGCATGCTTTAAGTGTGTTTGGTGGCTCAGAACCATCAAAAAACGTTGAAATATAGTTCAAATTCAATAAAAATCGACAAAAATACGGTTTCTAGCTAAAATTTGATGGTTTCGTTGCACTTTCCGAGCCCGTAGGGTATCTGATTGGCTTAAAAGTACAAGAAAACACTTCAAAAGTGACGTTTCTGAAGAATTTTAACAGTTTTCTTGTATCTACGAACGCCAGAATGCATAAAATTGACCTAAACGTCTCCTTTTCCTATTCTGAGTCGATTCTGCATGCTTTAAGTGTGTTTGGTGGCTCAGAACCATCAAAAAACGTTGAAATATAGTTCAAATTCAATAAAAATCGACAAAAATACAGTTTCTAGCTAAAATTTGATGGTTTCGTTGCACTTTCCGAGCCCGTAGGGTATCTGATTGGCTTAAAAGTACAAGAAAACACTTCAAAAGTGACGTTTCTGAAGAATTTTAACCTTCAAACTACCGGGTGGGAAAAATTACACATCGTTTCGGGTGGGGTCCGTTTGGACCCCATGGCCTTATTTAGCCAAAATTAAAGAATTAATGAAAAATTTTTGCGAATCCAAATTATTTATTAATTTTAAACACAACCAAGTTAAAAAAATTACATAACAATATTAAATAAGCATTTTTCGTTACAGTTTTTTGTTCCAGCATTTCTGACATTCAACAGTACGAGTAGAATGTTCTCGGCAAACAAATCTTTTGCAGGAAATGCAAAAATTTCTTGATTTCTGTCCCTGCTACTTATATTGACGAAACAGCGTCCGCGGGATTGTTCTGATATCGATTTTGATAACGTGCCATTGATAAAACAAAATTTAATTTTTTACAGTGATTACATTGTCACATTGACACCGATACTGACACCTGCAAGTCTGTATCAAAACTGCAAAACCGTCTATAAACTAGTAAAGAATAAAACAATGGATTTTGTAAGACTAAATTCTCAGAATAAGACCTGCAGGTGCAATAAAATCTTCAAAATATAGACAAAAAACTGGCAACATAAAGAACCAGGTGGGGTCCAAGCGGACCCCGAGAGACTAATTTTTTTTTTTTTTTGTAACAGATTGTTACACCTATACAATTGATATTTTTTGAATGCATAGCAAAAGGCCTTAATCGAAGCTACTAAAAATACCACTATCGTTAAACCAGAAATAACGGAAAAAAATAGGAAAATGTATCAATGGGGTCCATTTGGACCCCACCCGGTAGTTTGAAGGTTAACAGTTTTCTTGTATCTACGAACGCCAGAATGCATAAAATTGACCTAAACGTCTCCTTTTCCTATTCTGAGTCGATTCTGCATGCTTTAAGTGTGTTTGGTGGCTCAGAACCATCAAAAAACGTTGAAATATAGTTCAAATTCAATAAAAATCGACAAAAATACAGTTTCTAGCTAAAATTTGATGGTTTCGTTGCACTTTCCGAGCCCGTAGGGTATCTGATTGGCTTAAAAGTACAAGAAAACACTTCAAAAGTGACGTTTCTGAAGAATTTTAACAGTTTTCTTGTATCTACGAACGCCAGAATGCATAAAATTGACCTAAACGTCTCCTTTTCCTATTCTGAGTCGATTCTGCATGCTTTAAGTGTGTTTGGTGGCTCAAGACCATCAAAAAACGTTGAAATATAGTTCAAATTCAATAAAAATCGACAAAAATACAGTTTCTAGCTAAAATTTGATGGTTTCGTTGCACTTTCCGAGCCCGTAGGGTATCTGATTGGCTTAAAAGTACAAGAAAACACTTCAAAAGTGACGTTTCTGAAGAATTTTAACAGTTTTCTTGTATCTACGAACGCCAGAATGCATAAAATTGACCTAAACGTCTCCTTTTCCTATTCTGAGTCGATTCTGCATGCTTTAAGTGTGTTTGGTGGCTCAGAACCATCAAAAAACGTTGAAATATAGTTCAAATTCAATAAAAATCGACAAAAATACAGTTTCTAGCTAAAATTTGATGGTTTCGTTGCACTTTCCGAGCCCGTAGGGTATCTGATTGGCTTAAAAGTACAAGAAAACACTTCAAAAGTGACGTTTCTGAAGAATTTTAACAGTTTTCTTGTATCTACGAACGCCAGAATGCATAAAATTGACCTAAACGTCTCCTTTTCCTATTCTGAGTCGATTCTGCATGCTTTAAGTGTGTTTGGTGGCTCAGAACCATCAAAAAACGTTGAAATATAGTTCAAATTCAATAAAAATCGACAAAAATACGGTTTCTAGCTAAAATTTGATGGTTTCGTTGCACTTTCCGAGCCCGTCGGGTATCTGATTGGCTTAAAAGTACAAGAAAACACTTCAAAAGTGACGTTTCTGAAGAATTTTAACAGTTTTCTTGTATCTACGAACGCCAGAATGCATAAAATTGACCTAAACGTCTCCTTTTCCTATTCTGAGTCGATTCTGCATGCTTTAAGTGTGTTTGGTGGCTGAGAACCATCAAAAAACGTTGAAATATAGTTCAAATTCAATAAAAATCGACAAAAATACAGTTTCTAGCTAAAATTTGATTGTTTCGTTGCACTTTCCGAGCCCGTAGGGTATCTGATTGGCTTAAAAGTACAAGAAAACACTTCAAAAGTGACGTTTCTGAAGAATTTTAACAGTTTTCTTGTATCTACGAACGCCAGAATGAATAAAATTGACCTAAACGTCTCCTTTTCCTATTCTGAGTCGATTCTGCATGCTTTAAGTGTGTTTGGTGGCTGAGAACCATCAAAAAACGTTGAAATATAGTTCAAATTCAATAAAAATCGACAAAAATACAGTTTCTAGCTAAAATTTGATGGTTTCGTTGCACTTTCCGAGCCCGTAGGGTATCTGATTGGCTTAAAAGTACAAGAAAACACTTCAAAAGTGACGTTTCTGAAGAATTTTAACAGTTTTCTTGTATCTACGAACGCCAGAATGCATAAAATTGACCTAAACGTCTCCTTTTCCTATTCTGAGTCGATTCTGCATGCTTTAAGTGTGTTTGGTGGCTCAGAACCATCAAAAAACGTTGAAATATAGTTCAAATTCAATAAAAATCGACAAAAATACAGTTTCTAGCTAAAATTTGATGGTTTCGTTGCACTTTCCGAGCCCGTAGGGTATCTGATTGGCTTAAAAGTACAAGAAAACACTTCAAAAGTGACGTTTCTGAAGAATTTTAACAGTTTTCTTGTATCTACGAACGCCAGAATGCATAAAATTGACCTAAACGTCTCCTTTTCCTATTCTGAGTCGATTCTGCATGCTTTAAGTGTGTTTGGTGGCTCAGAACCATCAAAAAACGTTGAAATATAGTTCAAGTTCAATAAAAATCGACAAAAATACAGTTTCTAGCTAAAATTTGATGGTTTCGTTGCACTTTCCGAGCCCGTAGGGTATCTGATTGGCTTAAAAGTACAAGAAAACACTTCAAAAGTGACGTTTCTGAAGAATTTTAACAGTTTTCTTGTATCTACGAACGCCAGAATGCATAAAATTGACCTAAACGTCTCCTTTTCCTATTCTGAGTCGATTCTGCATGCTTTAAGTGTGTTTGGTGGCTCAGAACCATCAAAAAACGTTGAAATATAGTTCAAATTCAATAAAAATCGACAAAAATACAGTTTCTAGCTAAAATTTGATGGTTTCGTTGCACTTTCCGAGCCCGTAGGGTATCTGATTGGCTTAAAAGTACAAGAAAACACTTCAAAAGTGACGTTTCTGAAGAATTTTAACAGTTTTCTTGTATCTACGAACGCCAGAATGCATAAAATTGACCTAAACGTCTCCTTTTCCTATTCTGAGTCGATTCTGCATGCTTTAAGTGTGTTTGGTGGCTCAGAACCATCAAAAAACGTTGAAATATAGTTCAAATTCAATAAAAATCGACAAAAATACGGTTTCTAGCTAAAATTTGATGGTTTCGTTGCACTTTCCGAGCCCGTCGGGTATCTGATTGGCTTAAAAGTACAAGAAAACACTTCAAAAGTGACGTTTCTGAAGAATTTTAACAGTTTTCTTGTATCTACGAACGCCAGAATGCATAAAATTGACCTAAACGTCTCCTTTTCCTATTCTGAGTCGATTCTGCATGCTTTAAGTGTGTTTGGTGGCTGAGAACCATCAAAAAACGTTGAAATATAGTTCAAATTCAATAAAAATCGACAAAAATACAGTTTCTAGCTAAAATTTGATTGTTTCGTTGCACTTTCCGAGCCCGTAGGGTATCTGATTGGCTTAAAAGTACAAGAAAACACTTCAAAAGTGACGTTTCTGAAGAATTTTAACAGTTTTCTTGTATCTACGAACGCCAGAATGCATAAAATTGACCTAAACGTCTCCTTTTCCTATTCTGAGTCGATTCTGCATGCTTTAAGTGTGTTTGGTGGCTGAGAACCATCAAAAAACGTTGAAATATAGTTCAAATTCAATAAAAATCGACAAAAATACAGTTTCTAGCTAAAATTTGATGGTTTCGTTGCACTTTCCGAGCCCGTAGGGTATCTGATTGGCTTAAAAGTACAAGAAAACACTTCAAAAGTGACGTTTCTGAAGAATTTTAACAGTTTTCTTGTATCTACGAACGCCAGAATGCATAAAATTGACCTAAACGTCTCCTTTTCCTATTCTGAGTCGATTCTGCATGCTTTAAGTGTGTTTGGTGGCTCAGAACCATCAAAAAACGTTGAAATATAGTTCAAATTCAATAAAAATCGACAAAAATACAGTTTCTAGCTAAAATTTGATGGTTTCGTTGCACTTTCCGAGCCCGTAGGGTATCTGATTGGCTTAAAAGTACAAGAAAACACTTCAAAAGTGACGTTTCTGAAGAATTTTAACAGTTTTCTTGTATCTACGAACGCCAGAATGCATAAAATTGACCTAAACGTCTCCTTTTCCTATTCTGAGTCGATTCTGCATGCTTTAAGTGTGTTTGGTGGCTCAGAACCATCAAAAAACGTTGAAATATAGTTCAAATTCAATAAAAATCGACAAAAATACAGTTTCTAGCTAAAATTTGATGGTTTCGTTGCACTTTCCGAGCCCGTAGGGTATCTGATTGGCTTAAAAGTACAAGAAAACACTTCAAAAGTGACGTTTCTGAAGAATTTTAACAGTTTTCTTGTATCTACGAACGCCAGAATGCATAAAATTGACCTAAACGTCTCCTTTTCCTATTCTGAGTCGATTCTGCATGCTTTAAGTGAGTTTGGTGGCTCAGAACCATAAAAAAACGTTGAAATATAGTTCAAATTCAATAAAAATCGACAAAAATACAGTTTCTAGCTAAAATTTGATGGTTTCGTTGCACCTTCCGAGCCCGTAGGGTATCTGATTGGCTTAAAAGTACAAGAAAACACTTCAAAAGTGACGTTTATGAAGAATTTTAACAGTTTTCTTGTATCTACGAACGCCAGAATGCATAAAATTGACCTAAACGTCTCCTTTTCCTATTCTGAGTCGATTCTGCATGCTTTAAGTGTGTTTGGTGGCTCAGAACCATCAAAAAACGTTGTAATATAGTTCAAATTCAATAAAAATCGACAAAAATACAGTTTCTAGCTAAAATTTGATGGTTTCGTTGCACTTTCCGAGCCCGTAGGGTATCTGATTGGCTTAAAAGTACAAGAAAACACTTCAAAAGTGACGTTTCTGAAGAATTTTAACAGTTTTCTTGTATCTACGAACGCCAGAATGCATAAAATTGACCTAAACGTCTCCTTTTCCTATTCTGAGTCGATTCTGCATGCTTTAAGTGTGTTTGGTGGCTCAGAACCATCAAAAAACGTTGAAATATAGTTCAAATTCAATAAAAATCGACAAAAATACAGTTTCTAGCTAAAATTTGATGGTTTCGTTGCACTTTCCGAGCCCGTAGGATATCTGATTGGCTTAAAAGTACAAGAAAACACTTCAAAAGTGACGTTTCTGAAGAATTTTAACAGTTTTCTTGTATCTACGAAAGCCAGAATGCATAAAATTGACCTAAACGTCTCCTTTTCCTATTCTGAGTCGATTCTGCATGCTTTAAGTGTGTTTGGTGGCTCAGAACCATCAAAAAACGTTGAAATATAGTTCAAATTCAATAAAAATCGACAAAAATACAGTTTCTAGCTAAAATTTGATGGTTTCGTTGCACTTTCCGAGCCCGTAGGGTATCTGATTGGCTTAAAAGTACAAGAAAACACTTCA
This sequence comes from Zophobas morio, assembly GCF_036711695.1. NCBI lineage: Eukaryota > Metazoa > Arthropoda > Insecta > Coleoptera > Tenebrionidae > Zophobas > Zophobas morio. The sequence goes on along the minus strand of NW_026973343.1, from coordinate 14,852 downwards.
AAAGTGACGTTTCTGAAGAATTTTAACAGTTTTCTTGTATCTACGAACGCCAGAATGCATAAAATTGACCTAAACGTCTCCTTTTCCTATTCTGAGTCGATTCTGCATGCTTTAAGTGTGTTTGGTGGCTCAGAACTATCAAAAAACGTTGAAATATAGTTCAAATTCAATAAAAATCGACAAAAATACAGTTTCTAGCTAAAATTTGATGGTTTCGTTGCACTTTCCGAGCCCGTAGGGTATCTGATTGGCTTAAAAGTACAAGAAAAAACTTCAAAAGTGACGTTTCTGAAGAATTTTAACAGTTTTCTTGTATCTACGAACGCCAGAATGCATAAAATTGACCTAAACGTCTCCTTTTCCTATTCTGAGTCGATTCTGCATGCTTTAAGTGTGTTTGGTGGCTCAGAACCATCAAAAAACGTTGAAATATAGTTCAAATTCAATAAAAATCGACAAAAATACAGTTTCTAGCTAAAATTTGATGGTTTCGTTGCACTTTCCGAGCCCGTTGGGTATCTGATTGGCTTAAAAGTACAAGAAAACACTTCAAAAGTGACGTTTCTGAAGAATTTTAACAGTTTTCTTGTATCTACGAACGCCAGAATGCATAAAATTGAACTAAACGTCTCCTTTTCCTATTCTGAGTCGATTCTGCATGCTTTAAGTGTGTTTGGTGGCTCAGAACCATCAAAAAACGTTGAAATATAGTTCAAATTCAATAAAAATCGACAAAAATACGGTTTCTAGCTAAAATTTGATGGTTTCGTTGCACTTTCCGAGCCCGTAGGGTATCTGATTGGCTTAAAAGTACAAGAAAACACTTCAAAAGTGACGTTTCTGAAGAATTTTAACAGTTTTCTTGTATCTACGAACGCCAGAATGCATAAAATTGACCTAAACGTCTCCTTTTCCTATTCTGAGTCGATTCTGCATGCTTTAAGTGTGTTTGGTGGCTCAGAACCATCAAAAAACGTTGAAATATAGTTCAAATTCAATAAAAATCGACAAAAATACAGTTTCTAGCTAAAATTTGATGGTTTCGTTGCACTTTCCGAGCCCGTAGGGTATCTGATTGGCTTAAAAGTAAAAGAAAACACTTCAAAAGTGACGTTTCTGAAGAATTTTAACAGTTTTCTTGTATCTACGAACGCCAGAATGCATAAAATTGACCTAAACGTCTCCTTTTCCTATTCTGAGTCGATTCTGCATGCTTTAAGTGTGTTTGGTGGCTCAGAACCATCAAAAAACGTTGAAATATAGTTCAAATTCAATAAAAATCGACAAAAATACAGTTTCTAGCTAAAATTTGATGGTTTCGTTGCACTTTCCGAGCCCGTAGGGTATCTGATTGGCTTAAAAGTACAAGAAAACACTTCAAAAGTGACGTTTCTGAAGAATTTTAACAGTTTTCTTGTATCTACGAACGCCAGAATGCATAAAATTGACCTAAACGTCTCCTTTTCCTATTCTGAGTCGATTCTGCATGCTTTAAGTGTGTTTGGTGGCTGAGAACCATCAAAAAACGTTGAAATATAGTTCAAATTCAATAAAAATCGACAAAAATACAGTTTCTAGCTAAAATTTGATGGTTTCGTTGCACTTTCCGAGCCCGTAGGGTATCTGATTGGCTTAAAAGTACAAGAAAACTCTTCAAAAGTGACGTTTCTGAAGAATTTTAACAGTTTTCTTGTATCTACGAACGCCAGAATGCATAAAATTGACCTAAACGTCTCCTTTTCCTATTCTGAGTCGATTCTGCATGCTTTAAGTGTGTTTGGTGGCTCAGAACCATCAAAAAACGTTGAAATATAGTTCAAATTCAATAAAAATCGACAAAAATACAGTTTCTAGCTAAAATTTGATGGTTTCGTTGCACTTTCCGAGCCCGTAGGGTATCTGATTGGCTTAAAAGTACAAGAAAACACTTCAAAAGTGACGTTTCTGAAGAATTTTAACAGTTTTCTTGTATCTACGAACGCCAGAATGCATAAAATTGACCTAAACGTCTCCTTTTCCTATTCTGAGTCGATTCTGCATGCTTTAAGTGTGTTTGGTGGCTGAGAACCATCAAAAAACGTTGAAATATAGATCAAATTCAATAAAAATCGACAAAAATACAGTTTCTAGCTAAAATTTGATGGTTTCGTTGCACTTTCCGAGCCCGTAGGGTATCTGATTGGCTTAAAAGTACAAGAAAACACTTCAAAAGTGACGTTTCTGAAGAATTTTAACAGTTTTCTTGTATCTACGAACGCCAGAATGCATAAAATTGACCTAAACGTCTCCTTTTCCTATTCTGAGTCGATTCTGCATGCTTTAAGTGTGTTTGGTGGCTCAGAACCATCAAAAAACGTTGAAATATAGTTCAAATTCAATAAAAATCGACAAAAATACAGTTTCTAGCTAAAATTTGATGGTTTCGTTGCACTTTCCGAGCCCGTAGGGTATCTGATTGGCTTAAAAGTACAAGAAAACACTTCAAAAGTGACGTTTCTGAAGAATTTTAACAGTTTTCTTGTATCTACGAACGCCAGAATGCATAAAATTGACCTAAACGTCTCCTTTTCCTATTCTGAGTCGATTCTGCATGCTTTAAGTGTGTTTGGTGGCTGAGAACCATCAAAAAACGTTGAAATATAGTTCAAATTCAATAAAAATCGACAAAAATACAGTTTCTAGCTAAAATTTGATGGTTTCGTTGCACTTTCCGAGCCCGTAGGGTATCTGATTGGCTTAAAAGTACAAGAAAACTCTTCAAAAGTGACGTTTCTGAAGAATTTTAACAGTTTTCTTGTATCTACGAACGCCAGAATGCATAAAATTGACCTAAACGTCTCCTTTTCCTATTCTGAGTCGATTCTGCATGCTTTAAGTGTGTTTGGTGGCTCAGAACCATCAAAAAACGTTGAAATATAGTTCAAATTCAATAAAAATCGACAAAAATACAGTTTCTAGCTAAAATTTGATGGTTTCGTTGCACTTTCCGAGCCCGTAGGGTATCTGATTGGCTTAAAAGTACAAGAAAACACTTCAAAAGTGACGTTTCTGAAGAATTTTAACAGTTTTCTTGTATCTACGAACGCCAGAATGCATAAAATTGACCTAAACGTCTCCTTTTCCTATTCTGAGTCGATTCTGCATGCTTTAAGTGTGTTTGGTGGCTGAGAACCATCAAAAAACGTTGAAATATAGATCAAATTCAATAAAAATCGACAAAAATACAGTTTCTAGCTAAAATTTGATGGTTTCGTTGCACTTTCCGAGCCCGTAGGGTATCTGATTGGCTTAAAAGTACAAGAAAACACTTCAAAAGTGACGTTTCTGAAGAATTTTAACAGTTTTCTTGTATCTACGAACGCCAGAATGCATAAAATTGACCTAAACGTCTCCTTTTCCTATTCTGAGTCGATTCTGCATGCTTTAAGTGTGTTTGGTGGCTCAGAACCATCAAAAAACGTTGAAATATAGTTCAAGTTCAATAAAAATCGACAAAAATACAGTTTCTAGCTAAAATTTGATGGTTTCGTTGCACTTTCCGAGCCCGTAGGGTATCTGATTGGCTTAAAAGTACAAGAAAACACTTCAAAAGTGACGTTTCTGAAGAATTTTAACAGTTTTCTTGTATCTACGAACGCCAGAATGCATAAAATTGACCTAAACGTCTCCTTTTCCTATTCTGAGTCGATTCTGCATGTTTTAAGTGTGTTTGGTGGCTCAGAACCATCAAAAAACTTTGAAATATAGTTCAAATTCAATAAAAATCGACAAAAATACAGTTTCTAGCTAAAATTTGATGGTTTCGTTGCACTTTCCGAGCCCGTAGGGTATCTGATTGGCTTAAAAGTACAAGAAAACACTTCAAAAGTGACGTTTCTGAAGAATTTTAACAGTTTTCTTGTATCTACGAACGCCAGAATGCATAAAATTGACCTAAACGTCTCCTTTTCCTATTCTGAGTCGATTCTGCATGCTTTAAGTGTGTTTGGTGGCTCAGAACCATCAAAAAACGTTGAAATATAGTTCAAATTCAATAAAAATCGACAAAAATACTGTTTCTAGCTAAAATTTGATGGTTTCGTTGCACTTTCCGAGCCCGTTGGGTATCTGATTGGCTTAAAAGTACAAGAAAACACTTCAAAAGTGACGTTTCTGAAGAATTTTAACAGTTTTCTTGTATCTACGAACGCCAGAATGCATAAAATTGACCCAAACGTCTCCTTTTCCTATTCTGAGTCGATTCTGCATGCTTTAAGTGTGTTTGGTGGCTCAGAACCATCAAAAAACGTTGAAATATAGTTCAAATTCAATAAAAATCGACAAAAATACAGTTTCTAGCTAAAATTTGATGGTTTCGTTGCACTTTCCGAGCCCGTAGGGTATCTGATTGGCTTAAAAGTACAAGAAAACACTTCAAAAGTGACGTTTCTGAAGAATTTTAACAGTTTTCTTGTATCTACGAACGCCAGAATGCATAAAATTGACCTAAACGTCTCCTTTTCCTATTCTGAGTCGATTCTGCATGCTTTAAGTGTGTTTGGTGGCTCAGAACCATCAAAAAACGTTGAAATATAGTTCAAATTCAATAAAAATCGACAAAAATACAGTTTCTAGCTAAAATTTGATGGTTTCGTTGCACTTTCCGAGCCCGTAGGGTATCTGATTTGCTTAAAAGTACAAGAAAACACTTCAAAAGTGACGTTTCTGAAGAACTTTAACAGTTTTCTTGTATCTACGAAAGCCAGAATGCATAAAATTGACCTAAACGTCTCCTTTTCCTATTCTGAGTCGATTCGGCATGCTTTAAGTGTGTTTGGTGGCTCAGAACCATCAAAAAACGTTGAAATATAGTTCAAATTCAATAAAAATCGACAAAAATACAGTTTCTAGCTAAAATTTGATGGTTTCGTTGCACTTTCCGAGCCCGTAGGGTATCTGATTGGCTTAAAAGTACAAGAAAACACTTCAAAAGTGACGTTTCTGAAGAATTTTAACAGTTTTCTTGTATCTACGAACGCCAGAATGCATAAAATTGACCTAAACGTCTCCTTTTCCTATTCTGAGTCGATTCTGCATGCTTTAAGTGTGTTTGGTGGCTCAGAACCATCAAAAAACGTTGAAATATAGTTCAAATTCAATAAAAATCGACAAAAATACAGTTTCTAGCTAAAATTTGATGGTTTCGTTGCACTTTCCGAGCCCGTAGGGTATCTGATTGGCTTAAAAGTACAAGAAAACACTTCAAAAGTGACGTTTCTGAAGAATTTTAACAGTTTTCTTGTATCTACGAACGCCAGAATGCATAAAATTGACCTAAACGTCTCCTTTTCCTATTCTGAGTCGATTCTGCATGCTTTAAGTGTGTTTGGTGGCTCAGAACCATCAAAAAACGTTGAAATATAGTTCAAATTCAATAAAAATCGACAAAAATACAGTTTCTAGCTAAAATTTGATGGTTTCGTTGCACTTTCCGAGCCCGTAGGGTATCTGATTGGCTTAAAAGTACAAGAAAACACTTCAAAAGTGACGTTTCTGAAGAATTTTAACAGTTTTCTTGTATCTACGAACGCCAGAATGCATAAAATTGACCTAAACGTCTCCTTTTCCTATTCTGAGTCGATTCTGCATGCTTTAAGTGTGTTTGGTGGCTCAGAACCATCAAAAAACGTTGAAATATAGTTCAAATTCAATAAAAATCGACAAAAATACTGTTTCTAGCTAAAATTTGATGGTTTCGTTGCACTTTCCGAGCCCGTAGGTTATCTGATTGGCTTAAAAGTACAAGAAAACACTTCAAAAGTGACGTTTCTGAAGAATATTAACAGTTTTCTTGTATCTACGAACGCCAGAATGCATAAAATTGACCTAAACGTCTCCTTTTCCTATTCTGAGTCGATTCTGCATGCTTTAAGTGTGTTTGGTGGCTCAGAACCATCAAAAAACGTTGAAATATAGTTCAAATTCAGTAAAAATCGACAAAAATACTGTTTCTAGCTAAAATTTGATGGTTTCGTTGCACTTTCCGAGCCCGTAGGGTATCTGATTGGCTTAAAAGTACAAGAAAACACTTCAAAAGTGACGTTTCTGAAGAATTTTAACAGTTTTCTTGTATCTACGAACGCCAGAATGCATAAAATTGACCTAAACGTCTCCTTTTCCTATTCTGAGTCGATTCTGCATGCTTTAAGTGTGTTTGGTGGCTCAGAACCATCAAAAAACGTTGAAATATAGTTCAAATTCAATAAAAATCGACAAAAATACAGTTTCTAGCTAAAATTTGATGTTTTCGTTGCACTTTCCGAGCCCGTAGCGTATCTGATTGGCTTAAAAGTACAAGAAAACACTTCAAAAGTGACGTTTCTGAAGAATTTTAACAGTTTTCTTGTATCTACGAACGCCAGAATGCATAAAATTGACCTAAACGTCTCCTTTTCCTATTCTGAGTCGATTCTGCATGCTTTAAGTGTGTTTGGTGGCTCAGAACCATCAAAAAACGTTGAAATATAGTTCAAATTCAATAAAAATCGACAAAAATACAGTTTCTAGCTAAAATTTGATGGTTTCGTTGCACTTTCCGAGCCCGTAGGGTATCTGATTGGCTTAAAAGTACAAGAAAACACTTCAAAAGTGACGTTTCTGAAGAATTTTAACAGTTTTCTTGTATCTACGAACGCCAGAATGCATAAAATTGACCTAAACGTCTCCTTTTCCTATTCTGAGTCGATTCTGCATGCTTTAAGTGTGTTTGGTGGCTCAGAACCATCAAAAAACGTTGAAATATAGTTCAAATTCAATAAAAATCGACAAAAATACTGTTTCTAGCTAAAATTTGATGGTTTCGTTGCACTTTCCGAGCCCGTAGGGTATCTGATTGGCTTAAAAGTACAAGAAAACACTTCAAAAGTGACGTTTCTGAAGAATTTTAACAGTTTTCTTGTATCTACGAACGCCAGAATGCATAAAATTGACCTAAACGTCTCCTTTTCCTATTCTGAGTCGATTCTGCATGCTTTAAGTGTGTTTGGTGGCTCAGAACCATCAAAAAACGTTGAAATATAGTTCAAATTCAATAAAAATCGACAAAAATACTGTTTCTAGCTAAAATTTGATGGTTTCGTTGCACTTTCCGAGCCCGTAGGGTATCTGATTGGCTTAAAAGTACAAGAAAACACTTCAAAAGTGACGTTTCTGAATAATTTTAACAGTTTTCTTGTATCTACGAACGCCAGAATGCATAAAATTGACCTAAACGTCTCCTTTTCCTATTCTGAGTCGATTCTGCATGCTTTAAGTGTGTTTGGTGGCTCAGAACCATCAAAAAACGTTGAAATATAGTTCAAATTCAATAAAAATCGACAAAAATACTGTTTCTAGCTAAAATTTGATGGTTTCGTTGCACTTTCCGAGCCCGTTGGGTATCTGATTGGCTTAAAAGTACAAGAAAACACTTCAAAAGTGACGTTTCTGAAGAATTTTAACAGTTTTCTTGTATCTACGAACGCCAGAATGCATAAAATTGACCTAAACGTCTCCTTTTCCTATTCTGAGTCGATTCTGCATGCTTTAAGTGTGTTTGGTGGCTCAGAACCATCAAAAAACGTTGAAATATAGTTCAAATTCAATAAAAATCGACAAAAATACAGTTTCTAGCTAAAATTTGATGGTTTCGTTGCACTTTCCGAGCCCTTAGGGTATCTGATTGGCTTAAAAGTACAAGAAAACACTTCAACAGTGACGTTTCTGAAGAATTTTAACAGTTTTCTTGTATCTACGAACGCCAGAATGCATAAAATTGACCTAAACGTCTCCTTTTCCTATTCTGAGTCGATTCTGCATGCTTTAAGTGTGTTTGGTGGCTCAGAACCATCAAAAAACGTTGAAATATGGTTCAAATTCAATAAAAATCGACAAAAATACAGTTTCTAGCTATAATTTGATGGTTTCGTTGCACTTTCCGAGCCCGTTGGGTATCTGATTGGCTTAAAAGTACAAGAAAACACTTCAAAAGTGACGTTTCTGAAGAATTTTAACAGTTTTCTTGTATCTACGAACGCCAGAATGCATAAAATTGACCTAAACGTCTCCTTTTCCTATTCTGAGTCGATTCTGCATGCTTTAAGTGTGTTTGGTGGCTCAGAACCATCAAAAAACTTTGAAATATAGTTCAAATTCAATAAAAATCGACAAAAATACAGTTTCTAGCTAAAATTTGATGGTTTCGTTGCACTTTCCGAGCCCGTAGGGTATCTGATTGGCTTAAAAGTACAAGAAAACACTTCAAAAGTGACGTTTCTGAAGAATTTTAACAGTTTTCTTGTATCTACGAACGCCAGAATGCATAAAATTGACCTAAACGTCTCCTTTTCCTATTCTGAGTCGATTCTGCATGCTTTAAGTGTGTTTGGTGGCTCAGAACCATCAAAAAACTTTGAAATATAGTTCAAATTCAATAAAAATCGACAAAAATACAGTTTCTAGCTAAAATTTGATGGTTTCGTTGCAATTTCCGAGCCCGTAGGGTATCTGATTGGCTTAAAAGTACAAGAAAACACTTCAAAAGTGACGTTTCTGAAGAATTTTAACAGTTTTCTTGTATCTACGAACGCCAGAATGCATAAAATTGACCTAAACGTCTCCTTTTCCTATTCTGAGTCGATTCTGCATGCTTTAAGTGTGTTTGGTGGCTCAGAACCATCAAAAAACTTTGAAATATAGTTCAAATTCAATAAAAATCGACAAAAATACTGTTTCTAGCTAAAATTTGATGGTTTCGTTGCACTTTCCGAGCCCGTAGGGTATCTGATTGGCTTAAAAGTACAAGAAAACACTTCAAAAGTGACGTTTCTGAAGAATTTTAACAGTTTTCTTGTATCTACGAACGCCAGAATGCATAAAATTGACCTAAACGTCTCCTTTTCCTATTCTGAGTCGATTCTGCATGCTTTAAGTGTGTTTGGTGGCTCAGAACCATCAAAAAACGTTGAAATATAGTTCAAATTCAATAAAAATCGACAAAAATACAGTTTTTAGCTAAAATTTGATGGTTTCGTTGCACTTTCCGAGCCCGTAGGGTATCTGATTGGCTTAAAAGTACAAGAAAACACTTCAAAAGTGACGTTTCTGAAGAATTTTAACAGTTTTCTTGTATCTACGAACGCCAGAATGCATAAAATTGACCTAAACGTCTCCTTTTCCTATTCTGAGTCGATTCTGCATGCTTTAAGTGTGTTTGGTGGCTCAGAACCATCAAAAAACGTTGAAATATAGTTCAAATTCAATAAAAATCGACAAAAATACTGTTTCTAGCTAAAATTTGATGGTTTCGTTGCACTTTCCGAGCCCGTAGGGTATCTGATTGGCTTAAAAGTACAAGAAAACACTTCAAAAGTGACGTTTCTGAAGAATTTTAACAGTTTTCTTGTATCTACGAACGCCAGAATGCATAAAATTGACCTAAACGTCTCCTTTTCCTATTCTGAGTCGATTCTGCATGCTTTAAGTGTGTTTGGTGGCTCAGAACCATCAAAAAACGTTGAAATATAGTTCAAATTCAATAAAAATCGACAAAAATACTGTTTCTAGCTAAAATTTGATGGTTTCGTTGCACTTTCCGAGCCCGTAGGGTATCTGATTGGCTTAAAAGTACAAGAAAACACTTCAAAAGTGACGTTTCTGAAGAATTTTAACAGTTTTCTTGTATCTACGAACGCCAGAATGCATAAAATTGACCTAAACGTCTCCTTTTCCTATTCTGAGTCGATTCTGCATGCTTTAAGTGTGTTTGGTGGCTCAGAACCATCAAAAAACGTTGAAATATAGTTCAAATTCAATAAAAATCGACAAAAATACAGTTTCTAGCTAAAATTTGATGGTTTCGTTGCACTTTCCGAGCCCGTAGGGTATCTGATTGGCTTAAAAGTACAAGAAAACACTTCAAAAGTGACGTTTCTGAAGAATTTTAACAGTTTTCTTGTATCTACGAACGCCAGAATGCATAAAATTGACCTAAACGTCTCCTTTTCCTATTCTGAGTCGATTCTGCATGCTTTAAGTGTGTTTGGTGGCTCAGAACCATCAAAAAACGTTGAAATATAGTTCAAATTCAATAAAAATCGACAAAAATACTGTTTCTAGCTAAAATTTGATGGTTTCGTTGCACTTTCCGAGCCCGTAGGGTATCTGATTGGCTTAAAAGTACAAGAAAACACTTCAAAAGTGACGTTTCTGAAGAATTTTAACAGTTTTCTTGTATCTACGAACGCCAGAATGCATAAAATTGACCTAAACGTCTCCTTTTCCTATTCTGAGTCGATTCTGCATGCTTTAAGTGTGTTTGGTGGCTCAGAACCATCAAAAAACGTTGAAATATAGTTCAAATTCAATAAAAATCGACAAAAATACAGTTTCTAGCTAAAATTTGATGGTTTCGTTGCACTTTCCGAGCCCGTAGGGTATCTGATTGGCTTAAAAGTACAAGAAAACACTTCAAAAGTGACGTTTCTGAAGAATTTTAACAGTTTTCTTGTATCTACGAACGCCAGAATGCATAAAATCGACCTAAACGTCTCCTTTTCCTATTCTGAGTCGATTCCGCATGCTTTAAGTGTGTTTGGTGGCTCAGAACCATCAAAAAACGTTGAAATATAGTTCAAATTCAATAAAAATCGACAAAAATACAGTTTCTAGCTAAAATTTGATGGTTTCGTTGCACTTTCCGAGCCCGTAGGGTATCTGATTGGCTTAAAAGTACAAGAAAACACTTCAAAAGTGACGTTTCTGAAGAATTTTAACAGTTTTCTTGTATCTACGAACGCCAGAATGCATAAAATTGACCTAAACGTCCCCTTTTCCTATTCTGAGTCGATTCTGCATGCTTTAAGTGTGTTTGGTGGCTCAGAACCATCAAAAAACGTTGAAATATAGTTCAAATTCAATAAAAATCGACAAAAATACAGTTTCTAGCTATAATTTGATGGTTTCGTTGCACTTTCCGAGCCCGTAGCGTATCTGATTGGCTTAAAAGTACAAGAAAACACTTCAAAAGTGACGTTTCTGAAGAATTTTAACAGTTTTCTTGTATCTACGAACGCCAGAATGCATAAAATTGACCTAAACGTCTCCTTTTCCTATTCTGAGTCGATTCTGCATGCTTTAAGTGTGTTTGGTGGCTCAGAACCATCAAAAAACTTTGAAATATAGTTCAAATTCAATAAAAATCGACAAAAATACAGTTTCTAGCTAAAATTTGATGGTTTCGTTGCACTTTCCGAGCCCGTAGGGTATCTGATTGGCTTAAAAGTACAAGAAAACACTTCAAAAGTGACGTTTCTGAAGAATTTTAACAGTTTTCTTGTATCTACGAACGCCAGAATGCATAAAATTGACCTAAACGTCTCCTTTTCCTATTCTGAGTCGATTCTGCATGCTTTAAGTGTGTTTGGTGGCTCAGAACCATCAAAAAACGTTGAAATATAGTTCAAATTCAATAAAAATCGACAAAAATACTGTTTCTAGCTAAAATTTGATGGTTTCGTTGCACTTTCCGAGCCCGTAGGGTATCTGATTGGCTTAAAAGTACAAGAAAACACTTCAAAAGTGACGTTTCTGAAGAATTTTAACAGTTTTCTTGTATCTACGAACGCCAGAATGCATAAAATTGACCTAAACGTCTCCTTTTCCTATTCTGAGTCGATTCTGCATGCTTTAAGTGTGTTTGGTGGCTCAGAACCATCAAAAAACGTTGAAATATAGTTCAAATTCAATAAAAATCGACAAAAATACAGTTTCTAGCTAAAATTTGATGGTTTCGTTGCACTTTCCGAGCCCGTAGGGTATCTGATTGGCTTAAAAGTACAAGAAAACACTTCAAAAGTGACGTTTCTGAAGAATTTTAACAGTTTTCTTGTATCTACGAACGCCAGAATGCATAAAATTGACCTAAACGTCTCCTTTTCCTATTCTGAGTCGATTCTGCATGCTTTAAGTGTGTTTGGTGGCTCAGAACCATCAAAAAACGTTGAAATATAGTTCAAATTCAATAAAAATCGACAAAAATACAGTTTCTAGCTAAAATTTGATGGTTTCGTTGCACTTTCCGAGCCCGTAGGGTATCTGATTGGCTTAAAAGTACAAGAAAACACTTCAAAAGTGACGTTTCTGAAGAATTTTAACAGTTTTCTTGTATCTACGAACGCCAGAATGCATAAAATTGACCTAAACGTCTCCTTTTCCTATTCTGAGTCGATTCTGCATGCTTTAAGTGTGTTTGGTGGCTCAGAACCATCAAAAAACGTTGAAATATAGTTCAAATTCAATAAAAATCGACAAAAATACTGTTTCTAGCTAAAATTTGATGGTTTCGTTGCACTTTCCGAGCCCGTAGGGTATCTGATTGGCTTAAAAGTACAAGAAAACACTTCAAAAGTGACGTTTCTGAAGAATTTTAACAGTTTTCTTGTATCTACGAACGCCAGAATGCATAAAATTGACCTAAACGTCTCCTTTTCCTATTCTGAGTCGATTCTGCATGCTTTAAGTGTGTTTGGTGGCTCAGAACCATCAAAAAACGTTGAAATATAGTACAAATTCAATAAAAATCGACAAAAATACAGTTTCTAGCTAAAATTTGATGTTTTCGTTGCACTTTCCGAGCCCGTAGAGTATCTGATTGGCTTAAAAGTACAAGAAAACACTTCAAAAGTGACGTTTCTGAAGAATTTTAACAGTTTTCTTGTATCTACGAACGCCAGAATGCATAAAATTGACCTAAACGTCTCCTTTTCCTATTCTGAGTATATTCTGCATGCTTTAAGTGTGTTTGGTGGCTCAGAACCATCAAAAAACGTTGAAATATAGTTCAAATTCAATAAAAATCGACAAAAATACAGTTTCTAGCTAAAATTTGATGGTTTTCGTTGCACTTTCCGAGCCCGTTGGGTATCTGATTGGCTTAAAAGTACAAGAAAACACTTCAAAAGTGACGTTTCTGAAGAATTTTAACAGTTTTCTTGTATCTACGAACGCCAGAATGCATAAAATTGACCTAAACGTCTCCTTTTCCTATTCTGAGTCGATTCTGCATGCTTTAAGTGTGTTTGGTGGCTCAGAACCATCAAAAAACGTTGAAATATAGTTCAAATTCAATAAAAATCGACAAAAATACTGTTTCTAGCTAAAATTTGATGGTTTCGTTGCACTTTCCGAGCCCGTAGGGTATCTGATTGGCTTAAAAGTACAAGAAAACACTTCAAAAGTGACGTTTCTGAAGAATTTTAACAGTTTTCTTGTATCTACGAACGCCAGAATGCATAAAATTGACCTAAACGTCTCCTTTTCCTATTCTGAGTCGATTCTGCATGCTTTAAGTGTGTTTGGTGGCTCAGAACCATCAAAAAACGTTGAAATATAGTTCAAATTCAATAAAAATCGACAAAAATACAGTTTCTAGCTAAAATTTGATGGTTTCGTTGCACTTTCCGAGCCCGTAGGGTATCTGATTGGCTTAAAAGTACAAGAAAACACTTCAAAAGTGACGTTTCTGAAGAATTTTAACAGTTTTCTTGTATCTACGAACGCCAGAATGCATAAAATTGACCTAAACGTCTCCTTTTCCTATTCTGAGTCGATTCTGCATGCTTTAAGTGTGTTTGGTGGCTCAGAACCATCAAAAAACGTTGAAATATAGTTCAAATTCAATAAAAATCGACAAAAATACAGTTTCTAGCTAAAATTTGATGGTTTCGTTGCACTTTCCGAGCCCGTAGGGTATCTGATTGGCTTAAAAGTACAAGAAAACACTTCAAAAGTGACGTTTCTGAAGAATTTTAACAGTTTTCTTGTATCTACGAACGCCAGAATGCATAAAATTGACCTAAACGTCTCCTTTTCCTATTCTGAGTCGATTCTGCATGCTTTAAGTGTGTTTGGTGGCTCAGAACCATCAAAAAACGTTGAAATATAGTTCAAATTCAATAAAAATCGACAAAAATACTGTTTCTAGCTAAAATTTGATGGTTTCGTTGCACTTTCCGAGCCCGTAGGGTATCTGATTGGCTTAAAAGTACAAGAAAACACTTCAAAAGTGACGTTTCTGAAGAATTTTAACAGTTTTCTTGTATCTACGAACGCCAGAATGCATAAAATTGACCTAAACGTCTCCTTTTCCTATTCTGAGTCGATTCTGCATGCTTTAAGTGTGTTTGGTGGCTCAGAACCATCAAAAAACGTTGAAATATAGTACAAATTCAATAAAAATCGACAAAAATACAGTTTCTAGCTAAAATTTGATGTTTTCGTTGCACTTTCCGAGCCCGTAGAGTATCTGATTGGCTTAAAAGTACAAGAAAACACTTCAAAAGTGACGTTTCTGAAGAATTTTAACAGTTTTCTTGTATCTACGAACGCCAGAATGCATAAAATTGACCTAAACGTCTCCTTTTCCTATTCTGAGTATATTCTGCATGCTTTAAGTGTGTTTGGTGGCTCAGAACCATCAAAAAACGTTGAAATATAGTTCAAATTCAATAAAAATCGACAAAAATACAGTTTCTAGCTAAAATTTGATGGTTTCGTTGCACTTTCCGAGCCCGTTGGGTATCTGATTGGCTTAAAAGTACAAGAAAACACTTCAAAAGTGACGTTTCTGAAGAATTTTAACAGTTTTCTTGTATCTACGAACGCCAGAATGCATAAAATTGACCTAAACGTCTCCTTTTCCTATTCTGAGTCGATTCTGCATGCTTTAAGTGTGTTTGGTGGCTCAGAACCATCAAAAACGTTGAAATATAGTTCAAATTCAATAAAAATCGACAAAAATACTGTTTCTAGCTAAAATTTGATGGTTTCGTTGCACT
>NW_026973342.1:0-17979 GCF_036711695.1 Zophobas morio | reverse complement strand
GAATGCATAAAATTGACCTAAACGTCTCCTTTTCCTATTCTGAGTCGATTCTGCATGCTTTAAGTGTGTTTGGTGGCTCAGAACCATCAAAAAACGTTGAAATATAGTTCAAATTCAATAAAAATCGACAAAAATACAGTTTCTAGCTAAAATTTGATGGTTTCGTTGCACTTTCCGAGCCCGTAGGGTATCTGATTGGCTTAAAAGTACAAGAAAACACTTCAAAAGTGACGTTTCTGAAGAATTTTAACAGTTTTCTTGTATCTACGAACGCCAGAATGCATAAAATTGACCTAAACGTCTCCTTTTCCTATTCTGAGTCGATTCTGCATGCTTTAAGTGTGTTTGGTGGCTCAGAACCATCAAAAAACGTTGAAATATAGTTCAAATTCAATAAAAATCGACAAAAATACAGTTTCTAGCTAAAATTTGATGGTTTCGTTGCACTTTCCGAGCCCGTAGGGTATCTGATTGGCTTAAAAGTACAAGAAAACACTTCAAAAGTGACGTTTCTGAAGAATTTTAACAGTTTTCTTGTATCTACGAACGCCAGAATGCATAAAATTGACCTAAACGTCTCCTTTTCCTATTCTGAGTCGATTCTGCATGCTTTAAGTGTGTTTGGTGGCTCAGAACCATCAAAAAACGTTGAAATATAGTTCAAATTCAATAAAAATCGACAAAAATACAGTTTCTAGCTAAAGTTTGATGGTTTCGTTGCACTTTCCGAGCCCGTAGGGTATCTGATTGGCTTAAAAGTACAAGAAAACACTTCAAAAGTGACGTTTCTGAAGAATTTTAACAGTTTTCTTGTATCTACGAACGCCAGAATGCATAAAATTGACCTAAACGTCTCCTTTTCCTATTCTGAGTCGATTCTGCATGCTTTAAGTGTGTTTGGTGGCTCAGAACCATCAAAAAACGTTGAAATATAGTTCAAATTCAATAAAAATCGACAAAAATACAGTTTCTAGCTAAAATTTTATGGTTTCGTTGCACTTTCCGAGCCCGTTGGGTATCTGATTGGCTTAAAAGTACAAGAAAACACTTCAAAAGTGACGTTTCTGAAGAATTTTAACAGTTTTCTTGTATCTACGAACGCCAGAATGCATAAAATTGACCTAAACGTCTCCCTTTCCTATTCTGAGTCGATTCTGCATGCTTTAAGTGTGTTTGGTGGCTCAGAACCATCAAAAAACGTTGAAATATAGTTCAAATTCAATAAAAATCGACAAAAATACAGTTTCTAGCTAAAATTTGATGGTTTCGTTGCACTTTCCGAGCCCGTAGGGTATCTGATTGGCTTAAAAGTACAAGAAAACACTTCAAAAGTGACGTTTCTGAAGAATTTTAACAGTTTTCTTGTATCTACGAACGCCAGAATGCATAAAATTGACCTAAACGTCTCCTTTTCCTATTCTGAGTCGATTCTGCATGCTTTAAGTGTGTTTGGTGGCTCAGAACCATCAAAAAACGTTGAAATATAGTTGAATTTCAATAAAAATCGACAAAAATACAGTTTCTAGCTAAAGTTTGATGGTTTCGTTGCACTTTCCGAGCCCGTAGGGTATCTGATTGGCTTAAAAGTACAAGAAAACACTTCAAAAGTGACGTTTCTGAAGAATTTTAACAGTTTTCTTGTATCTACGAACGCCAGAATGCATAAAATTGACCTAAACGTCTCCTTTTCCTATTCTGAGTCGATTCTGCATGCTTTAAGTGTGTTTGGTGGCTCAGAACCATCAAAAAACGTTGAAATATAGTTCAAATTCAATAAAAATCGACAAAAATACAGTTTCTAGCTAAAATTTGATGGTTTCGTTGCACTTTCCGAGCCCGTTGGGTATCTGATTGGCTTAAAAGTACAAGAAAACACTTCAAAAGTGACGTTTCTGAAGAATTTTAACAGTTTTCTTGTATCTACGAACGCCAGAATGCATAAAATTGACCTAAACGTCTCCTTTTCCTATTCTGAGTCGATTCTGCATGCTTTAAGTGTGTTTGGTGGCTCAGAACCATCAAAAAACGTTGAAATATAGTTCAAATTCAATAAAAATCGACAAAAATACAGTTTCTAGCTAAAATTTGATGGTTTCGTTGCACTTTCCGAGCCCGTAGAGTATCTGATTGGCTTAAAAGTACAAGAAAACACTTCAAAAGTGACGTTTCTGAAGAATTTTAACAGTTTTCTTGTATCTACGAACGCCAGAATGCATAAAATTGACCTAAACGTCTCCTTTTCCTATTCTGAGTCGATTCTGCATGCTTTAAGTGTGTTTGGTGGCTCAGAACCATCAAAAAACGTTGAAATATAGTTCAAATTCAATAAAAATCGACAAAAATACAGTTTCTAGCTAAAATTTGATGGTTTCGTTGCACTTTCCGAGCCCGTAGGGTATCTGATTGGCTTAAAAGTACAAGAAAACACTTCAAAAGTGACGTTTCTGAAGAATTTTAACAGTTTTCTTGTATCTACGAACGCCAGAATGCATAAAATTGACCTAAACGTCTCCTTTTCCTATTCTGAGTCGATTCTGCATGCTTTAAGTGTGTTTGGTGGCTCAGAACCATCAAAAAACGTTGAAATATAGTTCAAATTCAATAAAAATCGACAAAAATACAGTTTCTAGCTAAAATTTGATGGTTTCGTTGCACTTTCCGAGCCCGTAGGGTATCTGATTGGCTTAAAAGTACAAGAAAACACTTCAAAAGTGACGTTTCTGAAGAATTTTAACAGTTTTCTTGTATCTACGAAAGCCAGAATGCATAAAATTGACCTAAACCTCTCCTTTTCCTATTCTGAGTCGATTTTGCATGCTTTAAGTGTGTTTGGTGGCTCAGAACCATAAAAAACGTTGAAATATAGTTCAAATTCAATAAAAATCGACAAAAATACAGTTTCTAGCTAAAATTTGATGGTTTCGTTGCACTTTCCGAGCCCGTAGGGTATCTGATTGGCTTAAAAGTACAAGAAAACACTTCAAAAGTGACGTTTCTGAAGAATTTTAACAGTTTTCTTGTATCTACGAACGCCAGAATGCATAAAATTGACCTAAACGTCTCCTTTTCCTATTCTGAGTCGATTCTGCATGCTTTAAGTGTGTTTGGTGGCTCAGAACCATCAAAAAACGTTGAAATATAGTTCAAATTCAATAAAAATCGACAAAAATACAGTTTCTAGCTAAAATTTGATGGTTTCGTTGCACTTTCCGAGCCCGTAGGGTATCTGATTGGCTTAAAAGTACAAGAAAACACTTCAAAAGTGACGTTTCTGAAGAATTTTAACAGTTTTCTTGTATCTACGAACGCCAGAATGCATAAAATTGACCTAAACGTCTCCTTTTCCTATTCTGAGTCGATTCTGCATGCTTTAAGTGTGTTTGGTGGCTCAGAACCATCAAAAAACGTTGAAATATAGTTCAAATTCAATAAAAATCGACAAAAATACAGTTTCTAGCTAAAATTTGATGGTTTCGTTGCACTTTCCGAGCCCGTAGAGTATCTGATTGGCTTAAAAGTACAAGAAAACACTTCAAAAGTGACGTTTCTGAAGAATTTTAACAGTTTTCTTGTATCTACGAACGCCAGAATGCATAAAATTGACCTAAACGTCTCCTTTTCCTATTCTGAGTCGATTCTGCATGCTTTAAGTGTGTTTGGTGGCTCAGAACCATCAAAAAACGTTGAAATATAGTTCAAATTCAATAAAAATCGACAAAAATACAGTTTCTAGCTAAAATTTGATGGTTTCGTTGCACTTTCCGAGCCCGTAGGGTATCTGATTGGCTTAAAAGTACAAGAAAACACTTCAAAAGTGACGTTTCTGAAGAATTTTAACAGTTTTCTTGTATCTACGAACGCCAGAATGCATAAAATTGACCTAAACGTCTCCTTTTCCTATTCTGAGTCGATTCTGCATGCTTTAAGTGTGTTTGGTGGCTCAGAACCATCAAAAAACGTTGAAATATAGTTCAAATACAATAAAAATCGACAAAAATACAGTTTCTAGCTAAAATTTGATGGTTTCGTTGCACTTTCCGAGCCCGTAGGGTATCTGATTGGCTTAAAAGTACAAGAAAACACTTCAAAAGTGACGTTTCTGAAGAATTTTAACAGTTTTTTTGTATCTACGAACGCCAGAATGCATAAAAATTGACCTAAACATCTCCTTTTCCTATTCTGAGTCGATTCTGCATGCTTTAAGTGTGTTTGGTGGCTCAGAACCATCAAAAAACGTTGAAATATAGTTCAAATTCAATAAAAATCGACAAAAATACAGTTTCTAGCTAAAATTTGATGGTTTCGTTGCACTTTCCGAGCCCGTAGGGTATCTGATTGGCTTAAAAGTACAAGAAAACACTTCAAAAGTGACGTTTCTGAAGAATTTTAACAGTTTTCTTGTATCTACGAACGCCAGAATGCATAAAATTGACCTAAACGTCTCCTTTTCCTATTCTGAGTCGATTCTGCATGCTTTAAGTGTGTTTGGTGGCTCAGAACCATCAAAAAACGTTGAAATATAGTTCAAATTCAATAAAAATCGACAAAAATACAGTTTATAGCTAAAATTTGATGGTTTCGTTGCACTTTCCGAGCCCGTAGGGTATCTGATTGGCTTAAAAGTACAAGAAAACACTTCAAAAGTGACGTTTCTGAAGAATTTTAACAGTTTTCTTGTATCTACGAACGCCAGAATGCATAAAATTGACCTAAACGTCTCCTTTTCCTATTCTGAGTCGATTCTGCATGCTTTAAGTGTGTTTGGTGGCTCAGAACCATCAAAAAACGTTGAAATATAGTTCAAATTCAATAAAAATCGACAAAAATACAGTTTCTAGCTAAAATTTGATGGTTTCGTTGCACTTTCCGAGCCCGTAGGGTATCTGATTGGCTTAAAAGTACAAGAAAACACTTCAAAAGTGACGTTTCTGAAGAATTTTAACAGTTTTTTTGTATCTACGAACGCCAGAATGCATAAAAATTGACCTAAACGTCTCCTTTTCCTATTCTGAGTCGATTCTGCATGCTTTAAGTGTGTTTGGTGGCTCAGAACCATCAAAAAACGTTGAAATATAGTTCAAATTCAATAAAAATCGACAAAAATACAGTTTCTAGCTAAAATTTGATGGTTTCGTTGCACTTTCCGAGCCCGTTGGGTATCTGATTGGCTTAAAAGTACAAGAAAACACTTCAAAAGTGACGTTTCTGAAGAATTTTAACAGTTTTCTTGTATCTACGAACGCCAGAATGCATAAAATTGACCTAAACGTCTCCTTTTCCTATTCTGAGTCGATTCTGCATGCTTTAAGTGTGTTTGGTGGCTCAGAACCATCAAAAAACGTTGAAATATAGTTCAAATTCAATAAAAATCGACAAAAATACAGTTTCTAGCTAAAATTTGATGGTTTCGTTGCACTTTCCGAGCCCGTAGGGTATCTGATTGGCTTAAAAGTACAAGAAAACACTTCAAAAGTGACGTTTCTGAAGAATTTTGACAGTTTTCTTGTATCTACGAACTCCAGAATGCATAAAATTGACCTAAACGTCTCCTTTTCCTATTCTGAGTCGATTCTGCATGCTTTAAGTGTGTTTGGTGGCTCAGAACCATCAAAAAACGTTGAAATATAGTTCAAATTCAATAAAAATCGACAAAAATACAGTTTCTAGCTAAAATTTGATGGTTTCGTTGCACTTTCCGAGCCCGTTGGGTATCTGATTGGCTTAAAAGTACAAGAAAACACTTCAAAAGTGACGTTTCTGAAGAATTTTAACAGTTTTCTTGTATCTACGAACGCCAGAATGCATAAAATTGACCTAAACGTCTCCTTTTCCTATTCTGAGTCGATTCTGCATGCTTTAAGTGTGTTTGGTGGCTCAGAACCATCAAAAAACGTTGAAATATAGTTCAAATTCAATAAAAATCGACAAAAATACAGTTTCTAGCTAAAATTTGATGGTTTCGTTGCACTTTCCGAGCCCGTTGGGTATCTGATTGGCTTAAAAGTACAAGAAAACACTTCAAAAGTGACGTTTCTGAAGAATTTTAACAGTTTTCTTGTATCTACGAACGCCAGAATGCATAAAATTGACCTAAACGTGTCCTTTTCCTATTCTGAGTCGATTCTGCATGCTTTAAGTGTGTTTGGTGGCTCAGAACCATCAAAAAACGTTGAAATATAGTTCAAATTCAATAAACATCGACAAAAATACAGTTTCTAGCTAAAATTTGATGGTTTCGTTGCACTTGCCGAGCCCGTAGGGTATCTGATTGGCTTAAAAGTACAAGAAAACACTTCAAAAGTGACGTTTCTGAAGAATTTTAACAGTTTTCTTGTATCTACGAACGCCAGAATGCATAAAATTGACCTAAACGTGTCCTTTTCCTATTCTGAGTCGATTCTGCATGCTTTAAGTGTGTTTGGTGGCTTAGAACCATCAAAAAACGTTGAAATATAGTTCAAATTCAATAAACATCGACAAAAATACAGTTTCTAGCTAAAATTTGATGGTTTCGTTGCACTTGCCGAGCCCGTAGGGTATCTGATTGGCTTAAAAGTACAAGAAAACACTTCAAAAGTGACGTTTCTGAAGAATTTTAACAGTTTTCTTGTATCTACGAACGCCAGAATGCATAAAATTGACCTAAACGTCTCCTTTTCCTATTCTGAGTCGATTCTGCATGCTTTAAGTGTGTTTGGTGGCTCAGAACCATCAAAAAACGTTGAAATATAGTTCAAATTCAATAAAAATCGACAAAAATACAGTTTCTAGCTAAAATTTGATGGTTTCGTTGCACTTTCCGAGCCCGTAGGTTATCTGATTGGCTTAAAAGTACAAGAAAACACTTCAAAAGTGACGTTTCTGAAGAATTTTAACAGTTTTCTTGTATCTACGAACGCCAGAATGCATAAAATTGACCTAAACGTCTCCTTTTCCTATTCTGAGTCGATTCTGCATGCTTTAAGTGTGTTTGGTGGCTCAGAACCATCAAAAAACGTTGAAATATAGTTCAAATTCAATAAAAATCGACAAAAATACAGTTTCTAGCTAAAATTTGATGGTTTCGTTGCACTTTCCGAGCCCGTAGGGTATCTGATTGGCTTAAAAGTACAAGAAAACACTTCAAAAGTGACGTTTCTGAAGAATTTTAACAGTTTTCTTGTATCTACGAACGCCAGAATGCATAAAATTGACCTAAACGTCTCCTTTTCCTATTCTGAGTCGATTCTGCATGCTTTAAGTGTGTTTGGTGGCTCAGAACCATCAAAAAACGTTGAAATATAGTTCAAATTCAATAAAAATCGACAAAAATACAGTTTCTGGCTAAAATTTGATGGTTTCGTTGCACTTTCCGAGCCCGTAGGGTATCTGATTGGCTTAAAAGTACAAGAAAACACCACAAAAGTGACATTTCTGAAGAATTTTAACAGTTTTCTTGTATCTACGAACGCCAGAATGCATAAAATTGACCTAAGCGTCTCCTTTTCCTATTCTGAGTCGATTCTGCATGCTTTAAGTGTGTTTGGTGGCTCAGAACCATCAAAAAACGTTGAAATATAGTTCAAATTCAATAAAAATCGACAAAAATACAGTTTCTAGCTAAAATTTGATGGTTTCGTTGCACTTTCCGAGCCCGTTGGGTATCTGATTGGCTTAAAATTACAAGAAAACACTTCAAAAGTGACGTTTCTGAAGAATTTTAACAGTTTTCTTGTATCTACGAACGCCAGAATGCATAAAATTGACCTAAACGTCTCCTTTTCCTATTCTGAGTCGATTCTGCATGCTTTAAGTGTGTTTGGTGGCTCAGAACCATCAAAAAACGTTGAAATATAGTTCAAATTCAATAAAAATCGACAAAAATACAGTTTCTAGCTAAAATTTGATGGTTTCGTTGCACTTTCCGAGCCCGTTGGGTATCTGATTGGCTTAAAAGTACAAGAAAACACTTCAAAAGTGACGTTTCTGAAGAATTTTAACAGTTTTCTTGTATCTACGAACGCCAGAATGCATAAAATTGACCTAAACGTCTCCTTTTCCTATTCTGAGTCGATTCTGCATGCTTTAAGTGTGTTTGGTGGCTCAGAACCATCAAAAAACGTTGAAATATAGTTCAAATTCAATAAAAATCGACAAAAATACAGTTTCTAGCTAAAATTTGATGGTTTCGTTGCACTTTCCGAGCCCGTAGGGTATCTGATTGGCTTAAAAGTACAAGAAAACACTTCAAAAGTGACGTTTCTGAAGAATTTTAACAGTTTTCTTGTATCTACGAACGCCAGAATGCATAAAATTGACCTAAACGTCTCCTTTTCCTATTCTGAGTCGATTCTGCATGCTTTAAGTGTGTTTGGTGGCTCAGAACCATCAAAAAACGTTGAAATATAGTTCAAATTCAATAAAAATCGACAAAAATACAGTTTCTAGCTAAAATTTGATGGTTTCGTTGCACTTTCCGAGCCCGTAGGGTATCTGATTGGCTTAAAAGTACAAGAAAACACTTCAAAAGTGACGTTTCTGAAGAATTTTAACAGTTTTTTTGTATCTACGAACGCCAGAATGCATAAAAATTGACCTAAACGTCTCCTTTTCCTATTCTGAGTCGATTCTGCATGCTTTAAGTGTGTTTGGTGGCTCAGAACCATCAAAAAACGTTGAAATATAGTTCAAATTCAATAAAAATCGACAAAAATACAGTTTCTAGCTAAAATTTGATGGTTTCGTTGCACTTTCCGAGCCCGTTGGGTATCTGATTGGCTTAAAAGTACAAGAAAACACTTCAAAAGTGACGTTTCTGAAGAATTTTAACAGTTTTCTTGTATCTACGAACGCCAGAATGCATAAAATTGACCTAAACGTCTCCTTTTCCTATTCTGAGTCGATTCTGCATGCTTTAAGTGTGTTTGGTGGCTCAGAACCATCAAAAAACGTTGAAATATAGTTCAAATTCAATAAAAATCGACAAAAATACAGTTTCTAGCTAAAATTTGATGGTTTCGTTGCACTTTCCGAGCCCGTAGGGTATCTGATTGGCTTAAAAGTACAAGAAAACACTTCAAAAGTGACGTTTCTGAAGAATTTTAACAGTTTTCTTGTATCTACGAACGCCAGAATGCATAAAATTGACCTAAACGTCTCCTTTTCCTAATCTGAGTCGATTCTGCATGCTTTAAGTGTGTTTGGTGGCTCAGAACCATCAAAAAACGTTGAAATATAGTTCAAATTCAATAAAAATCGACAAAAATACAGTTTCTAGCTAAAATTTGATGGTTTCGTTGCACTTTCCGAGCCCGTTGGGTATCTGATTGGCTTAAAAGTACAAGAAAACACTTCAAAAGTGACGTTTCTGAAGAATTTTAACAGTTTTTTTGTATCTACGAACGCCAGAATGCATAAAAATTGACCTAAACGTCTCCTTTTCCTATTCTGAGTCGATTCTGCATGCTTTAAGTGTGTTTGGTGGCTCAGAACCATCAAAAAACGTTGAAATATAGTTCAAATTCAATAAAAATCGACAAAAATACAGTTTCTAGCTAAAATTTGATGGTTTCGTTGCACTTTCCGAGCCCGTAGGGTATCTGATTGGCTTAAAAGTACAAGAAAACACTTCAAAAGTGACGTTTCTGAAGAATTTTAACAGTTTTCTTGTATCTACGAACGCCAGAATGCATAAAATTGACCTAAACGTGTCCTTTTCCTATTCTGAGTCGATTCTGCATGCTTTAAGTGTGTTTGGTGGCTCAGAACCATCAAAAAACGTTGAAATATAGATCAAATTCAATAAACATCGACAAAAATACAGTTTCTAGCTAAAATTTGATGGTTTCGTTGCACTTGCCGAGCCCGTAGGGTATCTGATTGGCTTAAAAGTACAAGAAAACACTTCAAAAGTGACGTTTCTGAAGAATTTTAACAGTTTTCTTGTATCTACGAACGCCAGAATGCATAAAATTGACCTAAACGTCTCCTTTTCCTATTCTGAGTCGATTCTGCATGCTTTAAGTGTGTTTGGTGGCTCAGAACCATCAAAAAACGTTGAAATATAGTTCAAATTCAATAAAAATCGACAAAAATACAGTTTCTAGCTAAAATTTGATGGTTTCGTTGCACTTTCCGAGCCCGTAGGGTATCTGATTGGCTTAAAAGTACAAGAAAACACTTCAAAAGTGACGTTTCTGAAGAATTTTAACAGTTTTCTTGTATCTACGAACGCCAGAATGCATAAAATTGACCTAAACGTCTCCTTTTCCTATTCTGAGTCGATTCTGCATGCTTTAAGTGTGTTTGGTGGCTCAGAACCATCAAAAAACGTTGAAATATAGTTCAAATTCAATAAAAATCGACAAAAATACAGTTTCTAGCTAAAATTTGATGGTTTCGTTGCACTTTCCGAGCCCGTAGGGTATCTGATTGGCTTAAAAGTACAAGAAAACACTTCAAAAGTGACGTTTCTGAAGAATTTTAACAGTTTTCTTGTATCTACGAACGCCAGAATGCATAAAATTGACCTAAACGTGTCCTTTTCCTATTCTGAGTCGATTCTGCATGCTTTAAGTGTGTTTGGTGGCTCAGAACCATCAAAAAACGTTGAAATATAGATCAAATTCAATAAACATCGACAAAAATACAGTTTCTAGCTAAAATTTGATGGTTTCGTTGCACTTGCCGAGCCCGTAGGGTATCTGATTGGCTTAAAAGTACAAGAAAACACTTCAAAAGTGACGTTTCTGAAGAATTTTAACAGTTTTCTTGTATCTACGAACGCCAGAATGCATAAAATTGACCTAAACGTCTCCTTTTCCTATTCTGAGTCGATTCTGCATGCTTTAAGTGTGTTTGGTGGCTCAGAACCATCAAAAAACGTTGAAATATAGTTCAAATTCAATAAAAATCGACAAAAATACAGTTTCTAGCTAAAATTTGATGGTTTCGTTGCACTTTCCGAGCCCGTAGGGTATCTGATTGGCTTAAAAGTACAAGAAAACACTTCAAAAGTGACGTTTCTGAAGAATTTTAACAGTTTTCTTGTATCTACGAACGCCAGAATGCATAAAATTGACCTAAACGTCTCCTTTTCCTATTCTGAGTCGATTCTGCATGCTTTAAGTGTGTTTGGTGGCTCAGAACCATCAAAAAACGTTGAAATATAGTTCAAATTCAATAAAAATCGACAAAAATACAGTTTCTAGCTAAAATTTGATGGTTTCGTTGCACTTTCCGAGCCCGTAGGGTATCTGATTGGCTTAAAAGTACAAGAAAACACTTCAAAAGTGACGTTTCTGAAGAATTTTAACAGTTTTTTTGTATCTACGAACGCCAGAATGCATAAAAATTGACCTAAACGTCTCCTTTTCCTATTCTGAGTCGATTCTGCATGCTTTAAGTGTGTTTGGTGGCTCAGAACCATCAAAAAACGTTGAAATATAGTTCAAATTCAATAAAAATCGACAAAAATACAGTTTCTAGCTAAAATTTGATGGTTTCGTTGCACTTTCCTAGCCCGTAGGGTATCTGATTGGCTTAAAAGTACAAGAAAACACTTCAAAAGTGACGTTTCTGAAGAATTTTAACAGTTTTCTTGTATCTACGAACGCCAGAATGCATAAAATTGACCTAAACGTCTCCTTTTCCTATTCTGAGTCGATTCTGCATGCTTTAAGTGTGTTTGGTGGCTCAGAACCATCAAAAAACGTTGAAATATAGTTCAAATTCAATAAAAATCGACAAAAATACAGTTTCTAGCTAAAATTTGATGGTTTCGTTGCACTTTCCGAGCCCGTAGGGTATCTGATTGGCTTAAAAGTACAAGAAAACACTTCAAAAGTGACGTTTCTGAAGAATTTTAACAGTTTTCTTGTATCTACGAACGCCAGAATGCATAAAATTGACCTAAACGTCTCCTTTTCCTATTCTGAGTCGATTCTGCATGCTTTAAGTGTGTTTGGTGGCTCAGAACCATCAAAAAACGTTGAAATATAGTTCAAATACAATAAAAATCGACAAAAATACAGTTTCTAGCTAAAATTTGATGGTTTCGTTGCACTTTCCGAGCCCGTAGGGTATCTGATTGGCTTAAAAGTACAAGAAAACACTTCAAAAGTGACGTTTCTGAAGAATTTTAACAGTTTTTTTGTATCTACGAACGCCAGAATGCATAAAAATTGACCTAAACGTCTCCTTTTCCTATTCTGAGTCGATTCTGCATGCTTTAAGTGTGTTTGGTGGCTCAGAACCATCAAAAAACGTTGAAATATAGTTCAAATTCAATAAAAATCGACAAAAATACAGTTTCTAGCTAAAATTTGATGGTTTCGTTGCACTTTCCGAGCCCGTAGGGTATCTGATTGGCTTAAAAGTACAAGAAAACACTTCAAAAGTGACGTTTCTGAAGAATTTTAACAGTTTTCTTGTATCTACGAACGCCAGAATGCATAAAATTGACCTAAACGTCTCCTTTTCCTATTCTGAGTCGATTCTGCATGCTTTAAGTGTGTTTGGTGGCTCAGAACCATCAAAAAACGTTGAAATATAGTTCAAATTCAATAAAAATCGACAAAAATACAGTTTCTAACTAAAATTTGATGGTTTCGTTGCACTTTCCGAGCCCGTAGGGTATCTGATTGGCTTAAAAGTACAAGAAAACACTTCAAAAGTGACGTTTCTGAAGAATTTTAACAGTTTTCTTGTATCTACGAACGCCAGAATGCATAAAATTGACCTAAACGTCTCCTTTTCCTATTCTGAGTCGATTCTGCATGCTTTAAGTGTGTTTGGTGGCTCAGAACCATCAAAAAACGTTGAAATATAGTTCAAATTCAATAAAAATCGACAAAAATACAGTTTCTAGCTAAAATTTGATGGTTTCGTTGCACTTTCCGAGCCCGTAGGGTATCTGATTGGCTTCAAAGTACAAGAAAACACTTCAAAAGTGACGTTTCTGAAGAATTTTAACAGTTTTTTTGTATCTACGAACGCCAGAATGCATAAAAATTGACCTAAACGTCTCCTTTTCCTATTCTGAGTCGATTCTGCATGCTTTAAGTGTGTTTGGTGGCTCAGAACCATCAAAAAACGTTGAAATATAGTTCAAATTCAATAAAAATCGACAAAAATACAGTTTCTAGCTAAAATTTGATGGTTTCGTTGCACTTTCCGAGCCCGTAGGGTATCTGATTGGCTTAAAAGTACAAGAAAACACTTCAAAAGTGACGTTTCTGAAGAATTTTAACAGTTTTCTTGTATCTACGAACGCCAGAATGCATAAAATTGACCTAAACGTCTCCTTTTCCTATTCTGAGTCGATTCTGCATGCTTTAAGTGTGTTTGGTGGCTCAGAACCATCAAAAAACGTTGAAATATAGTTCAAATTCAATAAAAATCGACAAAAATACAGTTTCTAGCTAAAATTTGATGGTTTCGTTGCACTTTCCGAGCCCGTAGGGTATCTGATTGGCTTAAAAGTACAAGAAAACACTTCAAAAGTGACGTTTCTGAAGAATTTTAACAGTTTTCTTGTATCTACGAACGCCAGAATGCATAAAATTGACCTAAACGTCTCCTTTTCCTATTCTGAGTCGATTCTGCATGCTTTAAGTGTGTTTGGTGGCTCAGAACCATCAAAAAACGTTGAAATATAGTTCAAATTCAATAAAAATCGACAAAAATACAGTTTCTAGCTAAAATTTGATGGTTTCGTTGCACTTTCCGAGCCCGTAGGGTATCTGATTGGCTTAAAAGTACAAGAAAACACTTCAAAAGTGACGTTTCTGAAGAATTTTAACAGTTTTCTTGTATCTACGAACGCCAGAATGCATAAAATTGACCTAAACGTCTCCTTTTCCTATTCTGAGTCGATTCTGCATGCTTTAAGTGTGTTTGGTGGCTCAGAACCATCAAAAAACGTTGAAATATAGTTCAAATACAATAAAAATCGACAAAAATACAGTTTCTAGCTAAAATTTGATGGTTTCGTTGCACTTTCCGAGCCCGTAGGGTATCTGATTGGCTTAAAAGTACAAGAAAACACTTCAAAAGTGACGTTTCTGAAGAATTTTAACAGTTTTTTTGTATCTACGAACGCCAGAATGCATAAAAATTGACCTAAACGTCTCCTTTTCCTATTCTGAGTCGATTCTGCATGCTTTAAGTGTGTTTGGTGGCTCAGAACCATCAAAAAACGTTGAAATATAGTTCAAATTCAATAAAAATCGACAAAAATACAGTTTCTAGCTAAAATTTGATGGTTTCGTTGCACTTTCCGAGCCCGTAGGGTATCTGATTGGCTTAGAAGTACAAGAAAACACTTCAAAAGTGACGTTTCTGAAGAATTTTAACAGTTTTCTTGTATCTACGAACGCCAGAATGCATAAAATTGACCTAAACGTCTCCTTTTCCTATTCTGAGTCGATTCTGCATGCTTTAAGTGTGTTTGGTGGCTCAGAACCATCAAAAAACGTTGAAATATAGTTCAAATTCAATAAAAATCGACAAAAATACAGTTTCTAGCTAAAATTTGATGGTTTCGTTGCACTTTCCGAGCCCGTAGGGTATCTGATTGGCTTAAAAGTACAAGAAAACACTTCAAAAGTGACGTTTCTGAAGAATTTTAACAGTTTTCTTGTATCTACGAACGCCAGAATGCATAAAATTGACCTAAACGTCTCCTTTTCCTATTCTGAGTCGATTCTGCATGCTTTAAGTGTGTTTGGTGGCTCAGAACCATCAAAAAACGTTGAAATATAGTTCAAATACAATAAAAATCGACAAAAATACAGTTTCTAGCTAAAATTTGATGGTTTCGTTGCACTTTCCGAGCCCGTAGGGTATCTGATTGGCTTAAAAGTACAAGAAAACACTTCAAAAGTGACGTTTCTGAAGAATTTTAACAGTTTTTTTGTATCTACGAACGCCAGAATGCATAAAAATTGACCTAAACGTCTCCTTTTCCTATTCTGAGTCGATTCTGCATGCTTTAAGTGTGTTTGGTGGCTCAGAACCATCAAAAAACGTTGAAATATAGTTCAAATTCAATAAAAATCGACAAAAATACAGTTTCTAGCTAAAATTTGATGGTTTCGTTGCACTTTCCGAGCCCGTAGGGTATCTGATTGGCTTAAAAGTACAAGAAAACACTTCAAAAGTGACGTTTCTGAAGAATTTTAACAGTTTTCTTGTATCTACGAACGCCAGAATGCATAAAATTGACCTAAACGTCTCCTTTTCCTATTCTGAGTCGATTCTGCATGCTTTAAGTGTGTTTGGTGGCTCAGAACCATCAAAAAACGTTGAAATATAGTTCAAATTCAATAAAAATCGACAAAAATACAGTTTCTAGCTAAAATTTGATGGTTTCGTTGCACTTTCCGAGCCCGTAGGGTATCTGATTGGCTTAAAAGTACAAGAAAACACTTCAAAAGTGACGTTTCTGAAGAATTTTAACAGTTTTCTTGTATCTACGAACGCCAGAATGCATAAAATTGACCTAAACGTCTCCTTTTCCTATTCTGAGTCGATTCTGCATGCTTTAAGTGTGTTTGGTGGCTCAGAACCATCAAAAAACGTTGAAATATAGTTCAAATTCAATAAAAATCGACAAAAATACAGTTTCTAGCTAAAATTTGATGGTTTCGTTGCACTTTCCGAGCCCGTAGGGTATCTGATTGGCTTCAAAGTACAACAAAACACTTCAAAAGTGACGTTTCTGAAGAATTTTAACAGTTTTTTTGTATCTACGAACGCCAGAATGCATAAAAATTGACCTAAACGTCTCCTTTTCCTATTCTGAGTCGATTCTGCATGCTTTAAGTGTGTTTGGTGGCTCAGAACCATCAAAAAACGTTGAAATATAGTTCAAATTCAATAAAAATCGACAAAAATACAGTTTCTAGCTAAAATTTGATGGTTTCGTTGCACTTTCCGAGCCCGTAGGGTATCTGATTGGCTTAAAAGTACAAGAAAACACTTCAAAAGTGACGTTTCTGAAGAATTTTAACAGTTTTCTTGTATCTACGAACGCCAGAATGCATAAAATTGACCTAAACGTCTCCTTTTCCTATTCTGAGTCGATTCTGCATGCTTTAAGTGTGTTTGGTGGCTCAGAACCATCAAAAAACGTTGAAATATAGTTCAAATTCAATAAAAATCGACAAAAATACAGTTTCTAGCTAAAATTTGATGGTTTCGTTGCACTTTCCGAGCCCGTAGGGTATCTGATTGGCTTAAAAGTACAAGAAAACACTTCAAAAGTGACGTTTCTGAAGAATTTTAACAGTTTTCTTGTATCTACGAACGCCAGAATGCATAAAATTGACCTAAACGTCTCCTTTTCCTATTCTGAGTCGATTCTGCATGCTTTAAGTGTGTTTGGTGGCTCAGAACCATCAAAAAACGTTGAAATATAGTTCAAATTCAATAAAAATCGACAAAAATACAGTTTCTAGCTAAAATTTGATGGTTTCGTTGCACTTTCCGAGCCCGTAGGGTATCTGATTGGCTTAAAAGTACAAGAAAACACTTCAAAAGTGACGTTTCTGAAGAATTTTAACAGTTTTCTTGTATCTACGAACGCCAGAATGCATAAAAATTGACCTAAACGTCTCCTTTTCCTATTCTGAGTCGATTCTGCATGCTTTAAGTGTGTTTGGTGGCTCAGAACCATCAAAAAACGTTGAAATATAGTTCAAATTCAATAAAAATCGACAAAAATACAGTTTCTAGCTAAAATTTGATGGTTTCGTTGCACTTTCCGAGCCCGTAGGGTATCTGATTGGCTTAAAAGTACAAGAAAACACTTCAAAAGTGACGTTTCTGAAGAATTTTAACAGTTTTCTTGTATCTACGAACGCCAGAATGCATAAAATTGACCTAAACGTCTCCTTTTCCTATTCTGAGTCGATTCTGCATGCTTTAAGTGTGTTTGGTGGCTCAGAACCATCAAAAAACGTTGAAATATAGTTCAAATTCAATAAAAATCGACAAAAATACAGTTTCTAGCTAAAATTTGATGGTTTCGTTGCACTTTCCGAGCCCGTAGGGTATCTGATTGGCTTAAAAGTACAAGAAAACACTTCAAAAGTGACGTTTCTGAAGAATTTTAACAGTTTTCTTGTATCTACGAACGCCAGAATGCATAAAATTGACCTAAACGTCTCCTTTTCCTATTCTGAGTCGATTCTGCATGCTTTAAGTGTGTTTGGTGGCTCAGAACCATCAAAAAACGTTGAAATATAGTTCAAATTCAATAAAAATCGACAAAAATACAGTTTCTAGCTAAAATTTGATGGTTTCGTTGCACTTTCCGAGCCCGTAGGGTATCTGATTGGCTTAAAAGTACAAGAAAACACTTCAAAAGTGACGTTTCTGAAGAATTTTAACAGTTTTCTTGTATCTACGAATGCCAGAATGCATAAAATTGACCTAAACGTCTCCTTTTCCTATTCTGAGTCGATTCTGCATGCTTTAAGTGTGTTTGGTGGCTCAGAACCATCAAAAAACGTTGAAATATAGTTCAAATACAATAAAAATCGACAAAAATACAGTTTCTAGCTAAAATTTGATGGTTTCGTTGCACTTTCCGAGCCCGTAGGGTATCTGATTGGCTTAAAAGTACAAGAAAACACTTCAAAAGTGACGTTTCTGAAGAATTTTAACAGTTTTTTTGTATCTACGAACGCCAGAATGCATAAAAATTGACCTAAACGTCTCCTTTTCCTATTCTGAGTCGATTCTGCATGCTTTAAGTGTGTTTGGTGGCTCAGAACCATCAAAAAACGTTGAAATATAGTTCAAATTCAATAAAAATCGACAAAAATACAGTTTCTAGCTAAAATTTGATGGTTTCGTTGCACTTTCCGAGCCCGTAGGGTATCTGATTGGCTTAAAAGTACAAGAAAACACTTCAAAAGTGACGTTTCTGAAGAATTTTAACAGTTTTCTTGTATCTACGAACGCCAGAATGCATAAAATTGACCTAAACGTCTC
>NW_026973341.1:0-27241 GCF_036711695.1 Zophobas morio | reverse complement strand
TAGCTAAAATTTGATGGTTTCGTTGCACTTTCCGAGCCCGTAGGGTATCTGATTGGCTCAAAAGTACAAGAAAACACTTCAAAAGTGACGTTTCTGAAGAGTTTTAACAGTTTTCTTGTATCTACGAACGCCAGAATGCATAAAATTGACCTAAACGTCTCCTTTTCCTATTCTGAGTCGATTCTGCATGCTTTAAGTGTGTTTGGTGGCTCAGAACCATCAAAAAACGTTGAAATATAGTTCAAATTCAATAAAAATCGACGAAAATACAGTTTCTAGCTAAAATTTGATGGTTTCGTTGCACTTTCCGAGCCCGTAGGGTATCTGATTGGCTTAAAAGTACAAGAAAACACTTCAAAGTGACGTTTCTGAAGAATTTTAACAGTTTTCTTGTATCTACGAACGCCAGAATGCATAAAATTGACCTAAACGTCTCCTTTTCCTATTCTGAGTCGATTCTGCATGCTTTAAGTGTGTTTGGTGGCTCAGAACCATCAAAAAACGTTGAAATATAGTTCAAATTCAATAAAAATCGACAAAAATACAGTTTCTAGCTAAAATTTGATGGTTTCGTTGCACTTTCCGAGCCCGTCGGGTATCTGATTGGCTTAAAAGTACAAGAAAACACTTCAAAAGTGACGTTTCTGAAGAATTTTAACAGTTTTCTTGTATCTACGAACGCCAGAATGCATAAAATTGACCTAAACGTCTCCTTTTCCTATTCTGAGTCGATTCTGCATGCTTTAAGTGTGTTTGGTGGCTCAGAACCATCAAAAAACGTTGAAATATAGTTCAAATTCAATAAAAATCAACAAAAATACAGTTTCTAGCTAAAATTTCATGATTTCGTTGCACTTTCCGAGCCCGTAGGGTATCTGATTGGCTTAAAAGTACAAGAAAACACTTCAAAAGTGACGTTTCTGAAGAATTTTAACAGTTTTCTTGTATCTACGAACGCCAGAATGCATAAAATTGACCTAAACGTCTCCTTTTCCTATTCTGAGTCGATTCTGCATGCTTTAAGTGTGTTTGGTGGCTCAGAACCATCAAAAAACGTTGAAATATAGTTCAAATTCAATAAAAATCGACAAAAATACAGTTTCTAGCTAAAATTTGATGGTTTCGTTGCACTTTCCGAGCCCGTAGGGTATCTGATTGGCTTAAAAGTACAAGAAAACACTTCAAAAGTGACGTTTCTGAAGAATTTTAACAGTTTTCTTGTATCTACGAACGCCAGAATGCATAAAATTGACCTAAACGTCTCCTTTTCCTATTCTGAGTCGATTCTGCATGCTTTAAGTGTGTTTGGTGGCTCAGAACCATCAAAAAACGTTGAAATATAGTTCAAATTCAATAAAAATCGACAAAAATACAGTTTCTAGCTAAAATTTCATGGTTTCGTTGCACTTTCCGAGCCCGTAGGGTATCTGATTGGCTTAAAAGTACAAGAAAACACTTCAAAAGTGACGTTTCTGAAGAATTTTAACAGTTTTCTTGTATCTACGAACGCCAGAATGCATAAAATTGACCTAAACGTCTCCTTTTCCTATTCTGAGTCGATTCTGCATGCTTTAAGTGTGTTTGGTGGCTCAGAACCATCAAAAAACGTTGAAATATAGTTCAAATTCAATAAAAATCGACAAAAATACAGTTTCTAGCTAAAATTTGATGGTTTCGTTGCACTTTCCGAGCCCGTAGGGTATCTGATTGGCTTAAAAGTACAAGAAAACACTTCAAAAGTGACGTTTCTGAAGAATTTTAACAGTTTTCTTGTATCTACGAACGCCAGAATGCATAAAATTGACCTAAACGTCTCCTTTTCCTATTCTGAGTCGATTCTGCATGCTTTAAGTGTGTTTGGTGGCTCAGAACCATCAAAAAACGTTGAAATATAGTTCAAATTCAATAAAAATCAACAAAAATACAGTTTCTAGCTAAAATTTCATGGTTTCGTTGCACTTTCCGAGCCCGTAGGGTATCTGATTGGCTTAAAAGTACAAGAAAACACTTCAAAAGTGACGTTTCGGAAGAATTTTAACAGTTTTCTTGTATCTACGAACGCCAGAATGCATAAAATTGACCTAAACGTCTCCTTTTCCTATTCTGAGTCGATTCTGCATGCTTTAAGTGTGTTTGGTGGCTCAGAACCATCAAAAAACGTTGAAATATAGTTCAAATTCAATAAAAATCGACAAAAATACAGTTTCTAGCTAAAATTTGATGGTTTCGTTGCACTTTCCGAGCCCGTAGGGTATCTGATTGGCTTAAAAGTACAAGAAAACACTTCAAAAGTGACGTTTCTGAAGAATTTTAACAGTTTTCTTGTATCTACGAACGCCAGAATGCATAAAATTGACCTAAACGTCTCCTTTTCCTATTCTGAGTCGATTCTGCATGCTTTAAGTGTGTTTGGTGGCTCAGAACCATCAAAAAACGTTGAAATATAGTTCAAATTCAATAAAAATCGACAAAAATACAGTTTCTAGCTAAAATTTGATGGTTTCGTTGCACTTTCCGAGCCCGTGGGGTATCTGATTGGCTTAAAAGTACAAGAAAACACTTCAAAAGTGACGTTTCTGAAGAATTTTAACAGTTTTCTTGTATCTACGAACGCCAGAATGCATAAAATTGACCTAAACGTCTCCTTTTCCTATTGTGAGTCGATTCTGCATGCTTTAAGTGTGTTTGGTGGCTCAGAACCATCAAAAAACATTGAAATATAGTTCAAATTCAATAAAAATCGACAAAAATACAGTTTCTAGCTAAAATTTGATGGTTTCGTTGCACTTTCCGAGCCCGTAGGGTATCTGATTGGCTTAAAAGTACAAGAAAACACTTCAAAAGTGACGTTTCTGAAGAATTTTAACAGTTTTCTTGTATCTACGAACGCCAGAATGCATAAAATTGACCTAAACGTCTCCTTTTCCTATTCTGAGTCGATTCTGCATGCTTTAAGTGTGTTTGGTGGCTCAGAACCATCAAAAAACGTTGAAATATAGTTCAAATTCAATAAAATCGACAAAAATACAGTTTCTAGCTAAAATTTGATGGTTTCGTTGCACTTTCCGAGCCCGTAGGGTATCTGATTGGCTTAAAAGTACAAGAAAACACTTCAAAAGTGACGTTTCTGAAGAATTTTAACAGTTTTCTTGTATCTACGAACGCCAGAATGCATAAAATTGACCTAAACGTCTCCTTTTCCTATTCTGAGTCGATTCTGCATGCTTTAAGTGTGTTTGGTGGCTCAGAACCATCAAAAAACGTTGAAATATAGTTCAAATTCAATAAAAATCGACAAAAATACAGTTTCTAGCTAAAATTTGATGGTTTCGTTGCACTTTCCGAGCCCGTTGGGTATCTGATTGGCTTAAAAGTACAAGAAAACACTTCAAAAGTGACGTTTCTGAAGAATTTTAACAGTTTTCTTGTATCTACGAACGCCAGAATGCATAAAATTGACCTAAACGTCTCCTTTTCCTATTCTGAGTCGATTCTGCATGCTTTAAGTGTGTTTGGTGGCTCAGAACCATCAAAAAACGTTGAAATATAGTTCAAATTCAATAAAAATCGACAAAAATACAGTTTCTAGCTAAAATTTGATGGTTTCGTTGCACTTTCCGAGCCCGTAGGGTATCTGATTGGCTTAAAAGTACAAGAAAACACTTCAAAAGTGACGTTTCTGAAGAATTTTAACAGTTTTCTTGTATCTACGAACGCCAGAATGCATAAAATTGACCTAAACGTCTCCTTTTCCTATTCTGAGTCGATTCTGCATGCTTTAAGTGTGTTTGGTGGCTCAGAACCATCAAAAAACGTTGAAATATAGTTCAAATTCAATAAAAATCGACAAAAATACAGTTTCTAGCTAAAATTTGATGGTTTCGTTGCACTTTCCGAGCCCATAGGGTATCTGATTGGCTTAAAAGTACAAGAAAACACTTCAAAAGTGACGTTTCTGAAGAATTTTAACAGTTTTCTTGTATCTACGAACGCCAGAATGCATAAAATTGACCTAAACGTCTCCTTTTCCTATTCTGAGTCGATTCTGCATGCTTTAAGTGTGTTTGGTGGCTCAGAACCATCTAAAAACGTTGAAATATAATTCAAATTCAATAAAAATCGACAAAAATACAGTTTCTAGCTAAAATTTGATGGTTTCGTTGCACTTTCCGAGCCCGTAGGGTATCTGATTGGCTCAAAAGTACAAGAAAACACTTCAAAAGTGACGTTTCTGAAGAGTTTTAACAGTTTTCTTGTATCTACGAACGCCAGAATGCATAAAATTGACCTAAACGTCTCCTTTTCCTATTCTGAGTCGATTCTGCATGCTTTAAGTGTGTTTGGTGGCTCAGAACCATCAAAAAACGTTGAAATATAGTTCAAATTCAATAAAAATCGACAAAAATACAGTTTCTAGCTAAAATTTGATGGTTTCGTTGCACTTTCCGAGCCCGTAGGGTATCTGATTGGCTTAAAAGTACAAGAAAACACTTCAAAAGTGACGTTTCTGAAGAATTTTAACAGTTTTCTTGTATCTACGAACGCCAGAATGCATAAAATTGACCTAAACGTCTCCTTTTCCTATTCTGAGTCGATTCTGCATGCTTTAAGTGTGTTTGGTGGCTCAGAACCATCAAAAAAACGTTGAAATATAGTTCAAATTCAATAAAAATCGACAAAAATACAGTTTCTAGCTAAAATTTGATGGTTTCGTTGCACTTTCCGAGCCCGTTGGGTATCTGATTGGCTTAAAAGTACAAGAAAACACTTCAAAAGTGACGTTTCTGAAGAATTTTAACAGTTTTCTTGTATCTACGAACGCCAGAATGCATAAAATTGACCTAAACGTCTCCTTTTCCTATTCTGAGTCGATTCTGCATGCTTTAAGTGTGTTTGGTGGCTCAGAACCATCAAAAAACGTTGAAATATAGTTCAAATTCAATAAAAATCGACAAAAATACAGTTTCTAGCTAAAATTTCATGATTTCGTTGCACTTTCCGAGCCCGTAGGGTATCTGATTGGCTTAAAAGTACAAGAAAACACTTCAAAAGTGACGTTTCTGAAGAATTTTAACAGTTTTCTTGTATCTACGAACGCCAGAATGCATAAAATTGACCTAAACGTCTCCTTTTCCTATTCTGAGTCGATTCTGCATGCTTTAAGTGTGTTTGGTGGCTCAGAACCATCAAAAAACGTTGAAATATAGTTCAAATTCAATAAAAATCGACAAAAATACAGTTTCTAGCTAAAATTTGATGGTTTCGTTGCACTTTCCGAGCCCGTAGGGTATCTGATTGGCTTAAAAGTACAAGAAAACACTTCAAAAGTGACGTTTCTGAAGAATTTTAACAGTTTTCTTGTATCTACGAACGCCAGAATGCATAAAATTGACCTAAACGTCTCCTTTTCCTATTCTGAGTCGATTCTGCATGCTTTAAGTGTCTTTGGTGGCTCAGAACCATCAAAAAACGTTGAAATATAGTTCAAATTCAATAAAAATCGACAAAAATACAGTTTCTAGCTAAAATTTGATGGTTTCGTTGCACTTTCCGAGCCCGTAGGGTATCTGATTGGCTTAAAAGTACAAGAAAACACTTCAAAAGTGACGTTTCTGAAGAATTTTAACAGTTTTCTTGTATCTACGAACGCCAGAATGCATAAAATTGACCTAAACGTCTCCTTTTCCTATTCTGAGTCGATTCTGCATGCTTTAAGTGTGTTTGGTGGCTCAGAACCATCAAAAAACGTTGAAATATAGTTCAAATTCAATAAAAATCGACAAAAATACAGTTTCTAGCTAAAATTTGATGGTTTCGTTGCACTTTCCGAGCCCGTAGGGTATCTGATTGGCTTAAAAGTACAAGAAAACACTTCAAAAGTGACGTTTCTGAAGAATTTTAACAGTTTTCTTGTATCTACGAACGCCAGAATGCATAAAATTGACCTAAACGTCTCCTTTTCCTATTCTGAGTCGATTCTGCATGCTTTAAGTGTGTTTGGTGGCTCAGAACCATCAAAAAACGTTGAAATATAGTTCAAATTCAATAAAAATCGACAAAAATACAGTTTCTAGCTAAAATTTGATGGTTTCGTTGCACTTTCCGAGCCCGTAGGATATCTGATTGGCTTAAAAGTACAAGAAAACACTTCAAAAGTGACGTTTCTGAAGAATTTTAACAGTTTTCTTGTATCTACGAACGCCAGAATGCATAAAATTGACCTAAACGTCTCCTTTTCCTATTCTGAGTCGATTCTGCATGCTTTAAGTGTGTTTGGTGGCTCAGAACCATCAAAAAACGTTGAAATATAATTCAAATTCAATAAAAATCGACAAAAATACAGTTTCTAGCTAAAATTTGATGGTTTCGTTGCACTTTCCGAGCCCGTAGGGTATCTGATTGGCTCAAAAGTACAAGAAAACACTTCAAAAGTGACGTTTCTGAAGAGTTTTAACAGTTTTCTTGTATCTACGAACGCCAGAATGCATAAAATTGACCTAAACGTCTCCTTTTCCTATTCTGAGTCGATTCTGCATGCTTTAAGTGTGTTTGGTGGCTCAGAACCATCAAAAAACGTTGAAATATAGTTCAAATTCAATAAAAATCGACGAAAATACAGTTTCTAGCTAAAATTTGATGGTTTCGTTGCACTTTCCGAGCCCGTAGGGTATCTGATTGGCTTAAAAGTACAAGAAAACACTTCAAAAGTGACGTTTCTGAAGAATTTTAACAGTTTTCTTGTATCTACGAACGCCAGAATGCATAAAATTGACCTAAACGTCTCCTTTTCCTATTCTGAGTCGATTCTGCATGCTTTAAGTGTGTTTGGTGGCTCAGAACCATCAAAAAACGTTGAAATATAGTTCAAATTCAATAAAAATCGACAAAAATACAGTTTCTAGCTAAAATTTGATGGTTTCGTTGCACTTTCCGAGCCCGTCGGGTATCTGATTGGCTTAAAAGTACAAGAAAACACTTCAAAAGTGACGTTTCTGAAGAATTTTAACAGTTTTCTTGTATCTACGAACGCCAGAATGCATAAAATTGACCTAAACGTCTCCTTTTCCTATTCTGAGTCGATTCTGCATGCTTTAAGTGTGTTTGGTGGCTCAGAACCATCAAAAAACGTTGAAATATAGTTCAAATTCAATAAAAATCAACAAAAATACAGTTTCTAGCTAAAATTTCATGATTTCGTTGCACTTTCCGAGCCCGTAGGGTATCTGATTGGCTTAAAAGTACAAGAAAACACTTCAAAAGTGACGTTTCTGAAGAATTTTAACAGTTTTCTTGTATCTACGAACGCCAGAATGCATAAAATTGACCTAAACGTCTCCTTTTCCTATTCTGAGTCGATTCTGCATGCTTTAAGTGTGTTTGGTGGCTCAGAACCATCAAAAAACGTTGAAATATAGTTCAAATTCAATAAAAATCGACAAAAATACAGTTTCTAGCTAAAATTTGATGGTTTCGTTGCACTTTCCGAGCCCGTAGGGTATCTGATTGGCTTAAAAGTACAAGAAAACACTTCAAAAGTGACGTTTCTGAAGAATTTTAACAGTTTTCTTGTATCTACGAACGCCAGAATGCATAAAATTGACCTAAACGTCTCCTTTTCCTATTCTGAGTCGATTCTGCATGCTTTAAGTGTGTTTGGTGGCTCAGAACCATCAAAAAACGTTGAAATATAGTTCAAATTCAATAAAAATCGACAAAAATACAGTTTCTAGCTAAAATTTCATGGTTTCGTTGCACTTTCCGAGCCCGTAGGGTATCTGATTGGCTTAAAAGTACAAGAAAACACTTCAAAAGTGACGTTTCTGAAGAATTTTAACAGTTTTCTTGTATCTACGAACGCCAGAATGCATAAAATTGACCTAAACGTCTCCTTTTCCTATTCTGAGTCGATTCTGCATGCTTTAAGTGTGTTTGGTGGCTCAGAACCATCAAAAAACGTTGAAATATAGTTCAAATTCAATAAAAATCGACAAAAATACAGTTTCTAGCTAAAATTTGATGGTTTCGTTGCACTTTCCGAGCCCGTAGGGTATCTGATTGGCTTAAAAGTACAAGAAAACACTTCAAAAGTGACGTTTCTGAAGAATTTTAACAGTTTTCTTGTATCTACGAACGCCAGAATGCATAAAATTGACCTAAACGTCTCCTTTTCCTATTCTGAGTCGATTCTGCATGCTTTAAGTGTGTTTGGTGGCTCAGAACCATCAAAAAAACGTTGAAATATAGTTCAAATTCAATAAAAATCAACAAAAATACAGTTTCTAGCTAAAATTTCATGGTTTCGTTGCACTTTCCGAGCCCGTAGGGTATCTGATTGGCTTAAAAGTACAAGAAAACACTTCAAAAGTGACGTTTCGGAAGAATTTTAACAGTTTTCTTGTATCTACGAACGCCAGAATGCATAAAATTGACCTAAACGTCTCCTTTTCCTATTCTGAGTCGATTCTGCATGCTTTAAGTGTGTTTGGTGGCTCAGAACCATCAAAAAACGTTGAAATATAGTTCAAATTCAATAAAAATCGACAAAAATACAGTTTCTAGCTAAAATTTGATGGTTTCGTTGCACTTTCCGAGCCCGTAGGGTATCTGATTGGCTTAAAAGTACAAGAAAACACTTCAAAAGTGACGTTTCTGAAGAATTTTAACAGTTTTCTTGTATCTACGAACGCCAGAATGCATAAAATTGACCTAAACGTCTCCTTTTCCTATTCTGAGTCGATTCTGCATGCTTTAAGTGTGTTTGGTGGCTCAGAACCATCAAAAAACGTTGAAATATAGTTCAAATTCAATAAAAATCGACAAAAATACAGTTTCTAGCTAAAATTTGATGGTTTCGTTGCACTTTCCGAGCCCGTGGGGTATCTGATTGGCTTAAAAGTACAAGAAAACACTTCAAAAGTGACGTTTCTGAAGAATTTTAACAGTTTTCTTGTATCTACGAACGCCAGAATGCATAAAATTGACCTAAACGTCTCCTTTTCCTATTGTGAGTCGATTCTGCATGCTTTAAGTGTGTTTGGTGGCTCAGAACCATCAAAAAACATTGAAATATAGTTCAAATTCAATAAAAATCGACAAAAATACAGTTTCTAGCTAAAATTTGATGGTTTCGTTGCACTTTCCGAGCCCGTAGGGTATCTGATTGGCTTAAAAGTACAAGAAAACACTTCAAAAGTGACGTTTCTGAAGAATTTTAACAGTTTTCTTGTATCTACGAACGCCAGAATGCATAAAATTGACCTAAACGTCTCCTTTTCCTATTCTGAGTCGATTCTGCATGCTTTAAGTGTGTTTGGTGGCTCAGAACCATCAAAAAACGTTGAAATATAGTTCAAATTCAATAAAATCGACAAAAATACAGTTTCTAGCTAAAATTTGATGGTTTCGTTGCACTTTCCGAGCCCGTAGGGTATCTGATTGGCTTAAAAGTACAAGAAAACACTTCAAAAGTGACGTTTCTGAAGAATTTTAACAGTTTTCTTGTATCTACGAACGCCAGAATGCATAAAATTGACCTAAACGTCTCCTTTTCCTATTCTGAGTCGATTCTGCATGCTTTAAGTGTGTTTGGTGGCTCAGAACCATCAAAAAACGTTGAAATATAGTTCAAATTCAATAAAAATCGACAAAAATACAGTTTCTAG
The DNA here is from genome assembly GCF_036711695.1 of Zophobas morio. NCBI lineage: Eukaryota > Metazoa > Arthropoda > Insecta > Coleoptera > Tenebrionidae > Zophobas > Zophobas morio. Next base: position 17,579 of record NW_026973341.1, on the reverse strand, counting down.
CTAAAATTTGATGGTTTCGTTGCACTTTCCGAGCCCGTTGGGTATCTGATTGGCTTAAAAGTACAAGAAAACACTTCAAAAGTGACGTTTCTGAAGAATTTTAACAGTTTTCTTGTATCTACGAACGCCAGAATGCATAAAATTGACCTAAACGTCTCCTTTTCCTATTCTGAGTCGATTCTGCATGCTTTAAGTGTGTTTGGTGGCTCAGAACCATCAAAAAACGTTGAAATATAGTTCAAATTCAATAAAAATCGACAAAAATACAGTTTCTAGCTAAAATTTGATGGTTTCGTTGCACTTTCCGAGCCCGTAGGGTATCTGATTGGCTTAAAAGTACAAGAAAACACTTCAAAAGTGACGTTTCTGAAGAATTTTAACAGTTTTCTTGTATCTACGAACGCCAGAATGCATAAAATTGACCTAAACGTCTCCTTTTCCTATTCTGAGTCGATTCTGCATGCTTTAAGTGTGTTTGGTGGCTCAGAACCATCAAAAAACGTTGAAATATAGTTCAAATTCAATAAAAATCGACAAAAATACAGTTTCTAGCTAAAATTTGATGGTTTCGTTGCACTTTCCGAGCCCATAGGGTATCTGATTGGCTTAAAAGTACAAGAAAACACTTCAAAAGTGACGTTTCTGAAGAATTTTAACAGTTTTCTTGTATCTACGAACGCCAGAATGCATAAAATTGACCTAAACGTCTCCTTTTCCTATTCTGAGTCGATTCTGCATGCTTTAAGTGTGTTTGGTGGCTCAGAACCATCTAAAAACGTTGAAATATAATTCAAATTCAATAAAAATCGACAAAAATACAGTTTCTAGCTAAAATTTGATGGTTTCGTTGCACTTTCCGAGCCCGTAGGGTATCTGATTGGCTCAAAAGTACAAGAAAACACTTCAAAAGTGACGTTTCTGAAGAGTTTTAACAGTTTTCTTGTATCTACGAACGCCAGAATGCATAAAATTGACCTAAACGTCTCCTTTTCCTATTCTGAGTCGATTCTGCATGCTTTAAGTGTGTTTGGTGGCTCAGAACCATCAAAAAACGTTGAAATATAGTTCAAATTCAATAAAAATCGACAAAAATACAGTTTCTAGCTAAAATTTGATGGTTTCGTTGCACTTTCCGAGCCCGTAGGGTATCTGATTGGCTTAAAAGTACAAGAAAACACTTCAAAAGTGACGTTTCTGAAGAATTTTAACAGTTTTCTTGTATCTACGAACGCCAGAATGCATAAAATTGACCTAAACGTCTCCTTTTCCTATTCTGAGTCGATTCTGCATGCTTTAAGTGTGTTTGGTGGCTCAGAACCATCAAAAAACGTTGAAATATAGTTCAAATTCAATAAAAATCGACAAAAATACAGTTTCTAGCTAAAATTTGATGGTTTCGTTGCACTTTCCGAGCCCGTAGGGTATCTGATTGGCTTAAAAGTACAAGAAAACACTTCAAAAGTGACGTTTCTGAAGAATTTTAACAGTTTTCTTGTATCTACGAACGCCAGAATGCATAAAATTGACCTAAACGTCTCCTTTTCCTATTCTGAGTCGATTCTGCATGCTTTAAGTGTGTTTGGTGGCTCAGAACCATCAAAAAACGTTGAAATATAGTTCAAATTCAATAAAAATCGACAAAAATACAGTTTCTAGCTAAAATTTGATGGTTTCGTTGCACTTTCCGAGCCCGTAGGGTATCTGATTGGCTTAAAAGTACAAGAAAACACTTCAAAAGTGACGTTTCTGAAGAATTTTAACAGTTTTCTTGTATCTACGAACGCCAGAATGCATAAAATTGACCTAAACGTCTCCTTTTCCTATTCTGAGTCGATTCTGCATGCTTTAAGTGTGTTTGGTGGCTCAGAACCATCAAAAAACGTTGAAATATAGTTCAAATTCAATAAAAATCGACAAAAATACAGTTTCTAGCTAAAATTTGATGGTTTCGTTGCACTTTCCGAGCCCGTAGGGTATCTGATTGGCTTAAAAGTACAAGAAAACACTTCAAAAGTGACGTTTCTGAAGAATTTTAACAGTTTTCTTGTATCTACGAACGCCAGAATGCATAAAATTGACCTAAACGTCTCCTTTTCCTATTCTGAGTCGATTCTGCATGCTTTAAGTGTGTTTGGTGGCTCAGAACCATCAAAAAACGTTGAAATATAATTCAAATTCAATAAAAATCGACAAAAATACAGTTTCTAGCTAAAATTTGATGGTTTCGTTGCACTTTCCGAGCCCGTAGGGTATCTGATTGGCTCAAAAGTACAAGAAAACACTTCAAAAGTGACGTTTCTGAAGAGTTTTAACAGTTTTCTTGTATCTACGAACGCCAGAATGCATAAAATTGACCTAAACGTCTCCTTTTCCTATTCTGAGTCGATTCTGCATGCTTTAAGTGTGTTTGGTGGCTCAGAACCATCAAAAAACATTGAAATATAGTTCAAATTCAATAAAAATCGACAAAAATACAGTTTCTAGCTAAAATTTGATGGTTTCGTTGCACTTTCCAAGCCCGTAGGGTATCTGATTGGCTTAAAAGTACAAGAAAACACTTCAAAAGTGACGTTTCTGAAGAATTTTAACAGTTTTCTTGTATCTACGAACGCCAGAATGCATAAAATTGACCTAAACGTCTCCTTTTCCTATTCTGAGTCGATTCTGCATGCTTTAAGTGTGTTTGGTGGCTCAGAACCATCAAAAAACGTTGAAATATAGTTCAAATTCAATAAAAATCGACAAAAATACAGTTTCTAGCTAAAATTTGATGGTTTCGTTGCACTTTCCGAGCCCGTAGGGTATCTGATTGGCTTAAAAGTACAAGAAAACACTTCAAAAGTGACGTTTCTGAAGAATTTTAACAGTTTTCTTGTATCTACGAACGCCAGAATGCATAAAATTGACCTAAACGTCTCCACCAAACACACTTAAAGCATGCAGAATCGACTCAGAATAGGAAAAGGAGACGTTTAGGTCAATTTTATGCATTCTGGCGTTCGTAGATACAAGAAAACTGTTAAAATTCTTCAGAAACGTCACTTTTGAAGTGTTTTCTTGTACTTTTAAGCCAATCAGATACCCTACGGGCTCGGAAAGTGCAACGAAACCATCAAATTTTAGCTAGAAACTGTATTTTTGTCGATTTTTATTGAATTTGAACTATATTTCAACGTTTTTTGATGGTTCTGAGCCACCAAACACACTTAAAGCATGCAGAATCGACTCAGAATAGGAAAAGGAGACGTTTAGGTCAATTTTATGCATTCTGGCGTTCGTAGATACAAGAAAACTGTTAAAATTCTTCAGAAACGTCACTTTTGAAGTGTTTTCTTGTACTTTTAAGCCAATCTGATACCCTACGGGCTCGGAAAGTGCAACGAAACCATCAAATTTTAGCTAGAAACTGTATTTTTGTCGATTTTTATTGAATTTGAACTATATTTCAACGTTTTTTGATGGTTCTGAGCCACCAAACACACTTAAAGCATGCAGAATCGACTCAGAATAGGAAAAGAAGACGTTTAGGTCAATTTTATGCATTCTGGCGTTCGTAGATACAAGAAAACTGTTAAAATTCTTCAGAAACGTCACTTTTGAAGTGTTTTCTTGTACTTTTAAGACAATCAGATACCCTACGGGCTCGGAAAGTGCAACGAAACCATCAAATTTTAGCTAGAAACTGTATTTTTGTCGATTTTTATTGAATTTGAACTATATTTCAACGTTTTTTGATGGTTCTGAGCCACCAAACACACTTAAAGCATGCAGAATCGACTCAGAATAGGAAAAGGAGACGTTTAGGTCAATTTTATGCATTCTGGCGTTCGTAGATACAAGAAAACTGTTAAAATTCTTCAGAAACGTCACTTTTGAAGTGTTTTCTTGTACTTTTAAGCCAATCAGATACCCTACGGGCTCGGAAAGTGCAACGAAACCATCAAATTTTAGCTAGAAACTGTATTTTTGTCGATTTTTATTGAATTTGAACTATATTTCAACGTTTTTTGATGGTTCTGAGCCACCAAACACACTTAAAGCATGCAGAATCGACTCAGAATAGGAAAAGGAGACGTTTAGGTCAATTTTATGCATTCTGGCGTTCGTAGATACAAGAAAACTGTTAAAATTCTTCAGAAACGTCACTTTTGAAGTGTTTTCTTGTACTTTTAAGCCAATCAGATACCCTAGGGGCTCGGAAAGTGCAACGAAACCATCAAATTTTAGCTAGAAACTGTATTTTTGTCGATTTTTATTGAATTTGAACTATATTTCAACGTTTTTTGATGGTTCTGAGCCACCAAACACACTTAAAGCATGCAGAATCGACTCAGAATAGGAAAAGGAGACGTTTAGGTCAATTTTATGCATTCTGGCGTTCGTAGATACAAGAAAACTGTTAAAATTCTTCAGAAACGTCACTTTTGAAGTGTTTTCTTGTACTTTTAAGCCAATCAGATACCCTACGGGCTCGGAAAGTGCAACGAAACCATCAAATTTTAGCTAGAAACTGTATTTTTGTCGATTTTTATTGAATTTGAACTATATTTCAACGTTTTTTGATGGTTCTGAGCCACCAAACACACTTAAAGCATGCAGAATCGACTCAGAATAGGAAAAGGAGACGTTTAGGTCAATTTTATGCATTCTGGCGTTCGTAGATACAAGAAAACTGTTAAAATTCTTCAGAAACGTCACTTTTGAAGTGTTTTCTTGTACTTTTAAGCCAATCAGATACCCTACGGGCTCGGAAAGTGCAACGAAACCATCAAATTTTAGCTAGAAACTGTATTTTTGTCGATTTTTATTGAATTTGAACTATATTTCAACGTTTTTTGATGGTTCTGAGCCACCAAACACACTTAAAGCATGCAGAATCGACTCAGAATAGGAAAAGGAGACGTTTAGGTCAATTTTATGCATTCTGGCGTTCGTAGATACAAGAAAACTGTTAAAATTCTTCAGAAACGTCACTTTTGAAGTGTTTTCTTGTACTTTTAAGCCAATCAGATACCCTACGGGCTCGGAAAGTGCAACGAAACCATCAAATTTTAGCTAGAAACTGTATTTTTGTCGATTTTTATTGAATTTGAACTATATTTCAACGTTTTTTGATGGTTCTGAGCCACTAAACACACTTAAAGCATGCAGAATCGACTCAGAATAGGAAAACGAGACGTTTAGGTCAATTTTATGCATTCTGGCGTTCGTAGATACAAGAAAACTGTTAAAATTCTTCAGAAACGTCACTTTTGAAGTGTTTTCTTGTACTTTTAAGCCAATCAGATACCCTACGGGCTCGGAAAGTGCAACGAAACCATCAAATTTTAGCTAGAAACTGTATTTCTGTCGATTTTTATTGAATTTGAACTATATTTCAACGTTTTTTGATGGTTCTGAGCCACCAAACACACTTAAAGCATGCAGAATCGACTCAAAATAGGAAAAGGAGACGTTTAGGTCAATTTTATGCATTCTGGCGTTCGTAGATACAAGAAAACTGTTAAAATTCTTCAGAAACGTCACTTTTGAAGTGTTTTCTTGTACTTTTAAGCCAATCAGATACCCTACGGGCTCCGAAAGTGCAACGAAACCATCAAATTTTAGCTAGAAACTGTATTTTTGTCGATTTTTATTGAATTTGAACTATATTTCAACGTTTTTTGATGGTTCTGAGCCACCAAACACACTTAAAGCATGCAGAATCGACTCAGAATAGAAAAAGGAGACGTTTAGGTCAATTTTATGCATTCTGGCGTTCGTAGATACAAGAAAACCGTTAAAATTCTTCAGAAACGTCACTTTTGAAGTGTTTTCTTGTACTTTTAAACCAATCAGATACCCAACGGGCTCGGAAAGTGCAACGAAACCATCAAATTTTAGCTAGAAACTGTATTTTTGTCGATTTTTATTGAATTTGAACTATATTTCAACGTTTTTTGATGGTTCTGAGCCACCAAACACACTTAAAGCATGCAGAATCGACTCAGAATAGGAAAAGGAGACGTTTAGGTCAATTTTATGCATTCTGGCGTTCGTAGATACAAGAAAACTGTTAAAATTCTTCAGAAACGTCACTTTTGAAGTGTTTTCTTGTACTTTTAAGCCAATCAGATACCCAACGGGCTCGGAAAGTGCAACGAAACCATCAAATTTTAGCTAGAAACTGTATTTTTGTCGATTTTTATTGAATTTGAACTATATTTCAACGTTTTTTGATGGTTCTGAGCCACCAAACACACTTAAAGCATGCAGAATCGACTCAGAATAGGAAAAGGAGACGTTTAGGTCAACTTAATGCATTCTGGCGTTCGTAGATACAAGAAAACTGTTAAAATTCTTCAGAAACGTCACTTTTGATGTGTTTTCTTGTACTTTTAAGCCAATCAGATACCCAACGGGCTCGGAAAGTGCAACGAAACCATCAAATTTTAGCTAGAAACTGTATTTTTGTCGATTTTTATTGAGTTTGAACTATATTTCAACGTTTTTTGATGGTTCTGAGCCACCAAACACACTTAAAGCATGCAGAATCGACTCAGAATAGGAAAAGGAGACGTTTAGGTCAAATTTATGCATTCTGGCGTTCGTAGATACAAGAAAACTGTTAAAATTCTTCAGAAACGTCACTTTTGAAGTGTTTTCTTGTACTTTTAAGCCAATCAGATACCCAACGGGCTCGGAAAGTGCAACGAAACCATCAAATTTTAGCTAGAAACTGTATTTTTGTCGATTTTTATTGAATTTGAACTATATTTCAACGTTTTTTGATGGTTCTGAGCCACCAAACACACTTAAAGCATGCAGAATCGACTCAGAATAGGAAAAGGAGACGTTTAGGTCAACTTAATGCATTCTGGCGTTCGTAGATACAAGAAAACTGTTAAAATTCTTCAGAAACGTCACTTTTGAAGTGTTTTCTTGTACTTTTAAGCCAATCAGATACCCTACGGGCTCGGAAAGTGCAACGAAACCATCAAATTTTAGCTAGAAACTGTATTTTTGTCGATTTTTATTGAATTTGAACTATATTTCAACGTTTTTTGATGGTTCTGAGCCACCAAACACACTTAAAGCATGCAGAATCGACTCAGAATAGGAAAAGGAGACGTTTAGGTCAAATTTATGCATTCTGGCGTTCGTAGATACAAGAAAACTGTTAAAATTCTTCAGAAACGTCACTTTTGAAGTGTTTTCTTGTACTTTTAAGCCAATCAGATAACCTACGGGCTCGGAAAGTGCAACGAAACCATCAAATTTTAGCTAGAAACTGTATTTTTGTCGATTTTTATTGAATTTGAACTATATTTCAACGTTTTTTGATGGTTCTGAGCCACCAAACACACTTAAAGCATGCAGAATCGACTCAGAATAGGAAAAGGAGACGTTTAGGTCAATTTTATGCATTCTGGCGTTCGTAGATACAAGAAAACTGTTAAAATTCTTCAGAAACGTCACTTTTGAAGTGTTTTCTTGTACTTTTAAGCCAATCAGATACCCTACGGGCTCGGAAAGTGCAACGAAACCATCAAATTTTAGCTAGAAACTGTATTTTTGTCGATTTTTATTGAATTTGAACTATATTTCAACGTTTTTTGATGGTTCTGAGCCACCAAACACACTTAAAGCATGCAGAATCGACTCAGAATAGGAAAAGGAGACGTTTAGGTCAATTTTATGCATTCTGGCGTTCGTACATACAAGAAAACTGTTAAAATTCTTCAGAAACGTCACTTTTGAAGTGTTTTCTTGTACTTTTAAGCCAATCAGATACCCTACGGGCTCGGAAAGTGCAACGAAACCATCAAATTTTAGCTAGAAACTGTATTTTTGTCGATTTTTATTGAATTTGAACTATATTTCAACGTTTTTTGATGGTTCTGAGCCACCAAACACACTTAAAGCATGCAGAATCGACTCAGAATAGGAAAAGTAGACGTTTAGGTCAATTTTATGCATTCTGGCGTTCGTAGATACAAGAAAACTGTTAAAATTCTTCAGAAACGTCACTTTTGAAGTGTTTTCTTGTACTTTTAAGCCAATCAGATACCCTACGGGCTCGGAAAGTGCAACGAAACCATCAAATTTTAGCTAGAAACTGTATTTTTGTCGATTTTTATTGAATTTGAACTATATTTCAACGTTTTTTGATGGTTCTGAGCCACCAAACACACTTAAAGCATGCAGAATCGACTCAGAATGGGAAAAGGAGACGTTTAGGTCAATTTTATGCATTCTGGCGTTCGTAGATACAAGAAAACTGTTAAAATTCTTCAGAAACGTCACTTTTGAAGTGTTTTCTTGTACTTTTAAGCCAATCAGATACCCTACGGGCTCGGAAAGTGCAACGAAACCATCAAATTTTAGCTAGAAACTGTATTTTTGTCGATTTTTATTGAATTTGAACTATATTTCAACGTTTTTTGATGGTTCTGAGCCACCAAACACACTTAAAGCATGCAGAATCGACTCAGAATTTGAAAAGGAGACGTTTAGGTCAATTTTATGCATTCTGGCGTTCGTAGATACAAGAAAACTGTTAAAATTCTTCAGAAACGTCACTTTTGAAGTGTTTTCTTGTACTTTTAAGCCAATCAGATACCCTACGGGCTCGGAAAGTGAAACGAAACCATCAAATTTTAGCTAGAAACTGTATTTTTGTCGATTTTTATTGAATTTGAACTATATTTCAATGTTTTTTGATGGTTCTGAGCCACCAAACACACTTAAAGCATGCAGAATCGACTCAGAATAGGAAAAGGAGACGTTTAGGTCAATTTTATGCATTCTGGCGTTCGTAGATCAAGAAAACTGTTAAAATTCTTCAGAAACGTCGCTTTTGAAGTGTTTTCTTGTACTTTTAAGCCAATCAGATACCCTACGGGCTCGGAAAGTGCAACGAAACCATCAAATTTTAGGTAGAAACTGTATTTTTGTCGATTTTTATTGAATTTGAACTATATTTCAACGTTTTTTGATGGTTCTGAGCCACCAAACACACTTAAAGCATGCAGAATCGACTCAGAATAGGAAAAGGAGACGTTTAGGTCAATTTTATGCATTCTGGCGTTCGTAGATACAAGAAAACTGTTAAAATTCTTCAGAAACGTCACTTTTGAAGTGTTTTCTTGTACTTTTAAGCCAATCAGATACCCTCCGGGCTCGGAAAGTGCAACGAAACCATCAAATTTTAGCTAGAAACTGTATTTTTGTCGATTTTTATTGAATTTGAACTATATTTCAGCGTTTTTTGATGGTTCTGAGCCACCAAACACACTTAAAGCATGCAGAATCGACTCAGAATAGGAAAAGGAGACGTTTAGGTCAATTTTATGCATTCTGGCGTTCGTAGATACAAGAAAACTGTTAAAATTCTTCAGAAACGTCACTTTTGAAGTGTTTTCTTGTACTTTTAAGCCAATCAGATACCCTACGGGCTCGGAAAGTGCAACGAGACCATCAAATTTTAGCTAGAAACTGTATTTTTGTCGATTTTTATTGAATTTGAACTATATTTCAACGTTTTTTGATGGTTCTGAGCCACCAAACACACTTAAAGCATGCAGAATCGACTCAGAATAGGAAAAGGAGACGTTTAGGTCAATTTTATGCATTCTGGCGTTCGTAGATACAAGAAAACTGTTAAAATTCTTCAGAAACGTCATTTTTGAAGTGTTTTCTTGTACTTTTAAGCCAATCAGATACCCTACGGGCTCGGAAAATGCAACGAAACCATCAAATTTTAGCTAGAAACTGTATTTTTGTCGATTTTTATTGAATTTGAACTATATTTCAAAGTTTTTTGATGGTTCTGACCCACCAAACACACTTAAAGCATGCAGAATCGACTCAGAATAGGAAAAGGAGACGTTTAGGTCAATTTTATGCATTCTGGCGTTCGTAGATACAAGAAAACTGTTAAAATTCTTCAGAAACGTCACTTTTGAAGTGTTTTCTTGTACTTTTAAGCCAATCAGATACCCTACGGGCTCGGAAAGTGCAACGAAACCATCAAATTTTAGCTAGAAACTGTATTTTTGTCGATTTTTATTGAATTTGAACCATATTTCAACGTTTTTTGATGGTTCTGAGCCACCAAACACACTTAAAGCATGCAGAATCGACTCAGAATAGGAAAAGGAGACGTTTAGGTCAATTTTATGCATTCTGGCGTTCGCAGATACAAGAAAACTGTTAAAATTCTTCAGAAACGTCACTTTTGAAGTGTTTTCTTGTACTTTTAAGCCAATCAGATACCCTACGGGCTCGGAAAGTGCAACGAAACCATCAAATTTTAGCTAGAAACTGTATTTTTGTCGATTTTTATTGAATTTGAACTATATTTCAACGTTTTTTGATGGTTCTGAGCCACCAAACACACTTAAAGCATGCAGAATCGACTCAGAATAGGAAAAGGAGACGTTTAGGTCAATTTTATGCATTCTGGCGTTCGTAGATACAAGAAAACTGTTAAAATTCTTCGGAAACGTCACTTTTGAAGTGTTTTCTTGTACTTTTAAGCCAATCAGATACCCTACGGGCTCGGAAAGTCCAACGAAACCATCAAATTTTAGCTAGAAACTGTATTTTTGTCGATTTTTATTGAATTTGAACTATATTTCAACGTTTTTTGATGGTTCTGAGCCACCAAACACACTTAAAGCATGCAGAATCGACTCAGAATAGGAAAAGGAGACGTTTAGGTCAATTTTATGCATTCTGGCGTTCGTAGATACAAGAAAACTGTTAAAATTCTTCAGAAACGTCACTTTTGAAGTGTTTTCTTGTACTTTTAAGCCAATCAGATACCCCACGGGCTCGGAAAGTGCAACGAAACCATCAAATTTTAACTAGAAACTGTATTTTTGTCGATTTTTATTGAATTTGAACTATATTTCAACGTTTTTTGATGGTTCTGAGCCACCAAACACACTTAAAGCATGCAGAATCGACTCAGAATAGGAAAAGGAGACGTTTAGGTCAATTTTATGCATTCTGGCGTTCGTAGATACAAGAAAACTGTTAAAATTCTTCAGAAACGTCACTTTTGAAGTGTTTTCTTGTACTTTTAAGCCAATCAGATACCCTACGGGCTCGGAAAATGCAACGAAACCATCAAATTTTAGCTAGAAACTGTATTTTTGTCGATTTTTATTGAATTTGAACTATATTTCAAAGTTTTTTGATGGTTCTGACCCACCAAACACACTTAAAGCATGCAGAATCGACTCAGAATAGGAAAAGGAGACGTTTAGGTCAATTTTATGCATTCTGGCGTTCGTAGATACAAGAAAACTGTTAAAATTCTTCAGAAACGTCACTTTTGAAGTGTTTTCTTGTACTTTTAAGCCAATCAGATACCCTACGGGCTCGGAAAGTGCAACGAAACCATCAAATTTTAGCTAGAAACTGTATTTTTGTCGATTTTTATTGAATTTGAACCATATTTCAACGTTTTTTGATGGTTCTGAGCCACCAAACACACTTAAAGCATGCAGAATCGACTCAGAATAGGAAAAGGAGACGTTTAGGTCAATTTTATGCATTCTGGCGTTCGCAGATACAAGAAAACTGTTAAAATTCTTCAGAAACGTCACTTTTGAAGTGTTTTCTTGTACTTTTAAGCCAATCAGATACCCTACGGGCTCGGAAAGTGCAACGAAACCATCAAATTTTAGCTAGAAACTGTATTTTTGTCGATTTTTATTGAATTTGAACTATATTTCAACGTTTTTTGATGGTTCTGAGCCACCAAACACACTTAAAGCATGCAGAATCGACTCAGAATAGGAAAAGGAGACGTTTAGGTCAATTTTATGCATTCTGGCGTTCGTAGATACAAGAAAACTGTTAAAATTCTTCGGAAACGTCACTTTTGAAGTGTTTTCTTGTACTTTTAAGCCAATCAGATACCCTACGGGCTCGGAAAGTCCAACGAAACCATCAAATTTTAGCTAGAAACTGTATTTTTGTCGATTTTTATTGAATTTGAACTATATTTCAACGTTTTTTGATGGTTCTGAGCCACCAAACACACTTAAAGCATGCAGAATCGACTCAGAATAGGAAAAGGAGACGTTTAGGTCAATTTTATGCATTCTGGCGTTCGTAGATACAAGAAAACTGTTAAAATTCTTCAGAAACGTCACTTTTGAAGTGTTTTCTTGTACTTTTAAGCCAATCAGATACCCCACGGGCTCGGAAAGTGCAACGAAACCATCAAATTTTAACTAGAAACTGTATTTTTGTCGATTTTTATTGAATTTGAACTATATTTCAACGTTTTTTGATGGTTCTGAGCCACCAAACACACTTAAAGCATGCAGAATCGACTCAGAATAGGAAAAGGACACGTTTAGGTCAATTTTATGCATTCTGGCGTTCGTAGATACAAGAAAACTGTTAAAATTCTTCAGAAACGTCACTTTTGAAGTGTTTTCTTGTACTTTTAAGCCAATCAGATACCCTACGGGCTCGGAAAGTGCAACGAAACCATCAAATTTTAGCTAGAAACTGTATTTTTGTCGATTTTTATTGAATTTGAACTATATTTCAACGTTTTTTGATGGTTCTGAGCCACCAAACACACTTAAAGCATGCAGAATCGACTCAGAATAGGAAAAGGAGACGTTTAGGTCAATTTTATGCATTCTGGCGTTCGTAGATACAAGAAAACTGTTAAAATTCTTCAGAAACGTCACTTTTGAAGTGTTTTCTTGTACTTTTAAGCCAATCAGATACCCTACGGGCTCGGCAAGTGCAACGAAACCATCAAATTTTAGCTAGAAACTGTATTTTTGTCGATGTTTATTGAATTTGAACTATATTTCAACGTTTTTTGATGGTTCTGAGCCACCAAACACACTTAAAGCATGCAGAATCGACTCAGAATAGGAAAAGGACACGTTTAGGTCAATTTTATGCATTCTGGCGTTCGTAGATACAAGAAAACTGTTAAAATTCTTCAGAAACGTCACTTTTGAAGTGTTTTCTTGTACTTTTAAGCCAATCAGATACCCAACGGGCTCGGAAAGTGCAACGAAACCATCAAATTTTAGCTAGAAACTGTATTTTTGTCGATTTTTATTGAATTTGAACTATATTTCAACGTTTTTTGATGGTTCTGAGCCACCAAACACACTTAAAGCATGCAGAATCGACTCAGAATAGGAAAAGGAGACGTTTAGGTCAATTTTATGCATTCTGGCGTTCGTAGATACAAGAAAACTGTTAAAATTCTTCAGAAACGTCACTTTTGAAGTGTTTTCTTGTACTTTTAAGCCAATCAGATACCCTACGGGCTCGGAAAGTGCAACGAAACCATCAAATTTTAGCTAGAAACTGTATTTTTGTCGATTTTTATTGAATTTGAACTATATTTCAACGTTTTTTGATGGTTCTGAGCCACCAAACACACTTAAAGCATGCAGAATCGACTCAGAATAGGAAAAGGAGACGTTTAGGTCAATTTTTATGCATTCTGGCGTTCGTAGATACAAAAAAACTGTTAAAATTCTTCAGAAACGTCACTTTTGAAGTGTTTTCTTGTACTTTTAAGCCAATCAGATACCCTACGGGCTCGGAAAGTGCAACGAAACCATCAAATTTTAGCTAGAAACTGTATTTTTGTCGATTTTTATTGAATTTGAACTATATTTCAACGTTTTTTGATGGTTCTGAGCCACCAAACACACTTAAAGCATGCAGAATCGACTCAGAATAGGAAAAGGAGACGTTTAGGTCAATTTTATGCATTCTGGCGTTCGTAGATACAAGAAAACTGTTAAAATTCTTCAGAAACGTCGCTTTTGAAGTGTTTTCTTGTACTTTTAAGCCAATCAGATACCCTACGGGCTCGGAAAGTGCAACGAAACCATCAAATTTTAGCTAGAAACTGTATTTTTGTCGATTTTTATTGAATTTGAACTATATTTCAACGTTTTTTGATGGTTCTGAGCCACCAAACACACTTAAAGCATGCAGAATCGACTCAGAATAGGAAAAGGAGACGTTTAGGTCAATTTTATGCATTCTGGCGTTCGTAGATACAAGAAAACTGTTAAAATTCTTCAGAAACGTCACTTTTGAAGTGTTTTCTTGTACTTTTAAGCCAATCAGATACCCTACGGGCTCGGAAAGTGCAACGAAACCATCAAATTTTAGCTAGAAACTGTATTTTTGTCGATTTTTATTGAATTTGAACTATATTTCAACGTTTTTTGATGGTTCTGAGCCACCAAACACACTTAAAGCATGCAGAATCGACTCAGAATAGGAAAAGGAGACGTTTAGGTCAATTTTTATGCATTCTGGCGTTCGTAGATACAAAAAAACTGTTAAAATTCTTCAGAAACGTCACTTTTGAAGTGTTTTCTTGTACTTTTAAGCCAATCAGATACCCTACGGGCTCGGAAAGTGCAACGAAACCATCAAATTTTAGCTAGAAACTGTATTTTTGTCGATTTTTATTGTATTTGAACTATATTTCAACGTTTTTTGATGGTTCTGAGCCACCAAACACACTTAAAGCATGCAGAATCGACTCAGAATAGGAAAAGGAGACGTTTAGGTCAATTTTATGCATTCTGGCGTTCGTAGATACAAGAAAACTGTTAAAATTCTTCAGAAACGTCACTTTTGAAGTGTTTTCTTGTACTTTTAAGCCAATCAGATACCCTACGGGCTCGGAAAGTGCAACGAAACCATCAAATTTTAGCTAGAAACTGTATTTTTGTCGATTTTTATTGAATTTGAACTATATTTCAACGTTTTTTGATGGTTCTGAGCCACCAAACACACTTAAAGCATGCAGAATCGACTCAGAATAGGAAAAGGAGACGTTTAGGTCAATTTTATGCATTCTGGCGTTCGTAGATACAAGAAAACTGTTAAAATTCTTCAGAAACGTCACTTTTGAAGTGTTTTCTTGTACTTTTAAGCCAATCAGATACCCTACGGGCTCGGAAAGTGCAACGAAACCATCAAATTTTAGCTAGAAACTGTATTTTTGTCGATTTTTATTGAATTTGAACTATATTTCAACGTTTTTTGATGGTTCTGAGCCACCAAACACACTTAAAGCATGCAGAATCGACTCAGAATAGGAAAAGGAGACGTTTAGGTCAATTTTATGCATTCTGGCGTTCGTAGATACAAGAAAACTGTTAAAATTCTTCAGAAACGTCACTTTTGAAGTGTTTTCTTGTACTTTTAAGCCAATCAGATACCCTACGGGCTCGGAAAGTGCAACGAAACCATCAAATTTTAGCTAGAAACTGTATTTTTGTCGATTTTTATTGAATTTGAACTATATTTCAACGTTTTTTGATGGTTCTGAGCCACCAAACACACTTAAAGCATGCAGAATCGACTCAGAATAGGAAAAGGAGACGTTTAGGTCAATTTTTATGCATTCTGGCGTTCGTAGATACAAAAAAACTGTTAAAATTCTTCAGAAACGTCACTTTTGAAGTGTTTTCTTGTACTTTTAAGCCAATCAGATACCCTACGGGCTCGGAAAGTGCAACGAAACCATCAAATTTTAGCTAGAAACTGTATTTTTGTCGATTTTTATTGAATTTGAACTATATTTCAACGTTTTTTGATGGTTCTGAGCCACCAAACACACTTAAAGCATGCAGAATCGACTCAGAATAGGAAAAGGAGACGTTTAGGTCAATTTTATGCATTCTGGCGTTCGTAGATACAAGAAAACTGTTAAAATTCTTCAGAAACGTCACTTTTGAAGTGTTTTCTTGTACTTTTAAGCCAATCAGATACCCTACGGGCTCGGAAAGTGCAACGAAACCATCAAATTTTAGCTAGAAACTGTATTTTTGTCGATTTTTATTGAATTTGAACTATATTTCAACGTTTTTTGATGGTTCTGAGCCACCAAACACACTTAAAGCATGCAGAATCGACTCAGAATAGGAAAAGGAGACGTTTAGGTCAATTTTATGCATTCTGGCGTTCGTAGATACAAGAAAACTGTTAAAATTCTTCAGAAACGTCACTTTTGAAGTGTTTTCTTGTACTTTTAAGCCAATCAGATACCCTACGGGCTCGGCAAGTGCAACGAAACCATCAAATTTTAGCTAGAAACTGTATTTTTGTCGATGTTTATTGAATTTGAACTATATTTCAACGTTTTTTGATGGTTCTGAGCCACCAAACACACTTAAAGCATGCAGAATCGACTCAGAATAGGAAAAGGACACGTTTAGGTCAATTTTATGCATTCTGGCGTTCGTAGATACAAGAAAACTGTTAAAATTCTTCAGAAACGTCACTTTTGAAGTGTTTTCTTGTACTTTTAAGCCAATCAGATACCCTACGGGCTCGGAAAGTGCAACGAAACCATCAAATTTTAGCTAGAAACTGTATTTTTGTCGATTTTTATTGAATTTGAACTATATTTCAACGTTTTTTGATGGTTCTGAGCCACCAAACACACTTAAAGCATGCAGAATCGACTCAGAATAGGAAAAGGAGACGTTTAGGTCAATTTTTATGCATTCTGGCGTTCGTAGATACAAAAAAACTGTTAAAATTCTTCAGAAACGTCACTTTTGAAGTGTTTTCTTGTACTTTTAAGCCAATCAGATACCCTACGGGCTCGGAAAGTGCAACGAAACCATCAAATTTTAGCTAGAAACTGTATTTTTGTCGATTTTTATTGAATTTGAACTATATTTCAAAGTTTTTTGATGGTTCTGAGCCACCAAACACACTTAAAGCATGCAGAATCGACTCAGAATAGGAAAAGGAGACGTTTAGGTCAATTTTATGCATTCTGGCGTTCGTAGATACAAGAAAACTGTTAAAATTCTTCAGAAACGTCACTTTTGAAGTGTTTTCTTGTACTTTTAAGCCAATCAGATACCCTACGGGCTCGGAAAGTGCAACGAAACCATCAAATTTTAGCTAGAAACTGTATTTTTGTCGATTTTTATTGAATTTGAACTATATTTCAACGTTTTTTGATGGTTCTGAGCCACCAAACACACTTAAAGCATGCAGAATCGACTCAGAATAGGAAAAGGAGACGTTTAGGTCAATTTTATGCATTCTGGCGTTCGTAGATACAAGAAAACTGTTAAAATTCTTCAGAAACGTCACTTTTGAAGTGTTTTCTTGTACTTTTAAGCCAATCAGATACCCTACGGGCTCGGAAAGTGCAACGAAACCATCAAATTTTAGCTAGAAACTGTATTTTTGTCGATTTTTATTGAATTTGAACTATATTTCAACGTTTTTTGATGGTTCTGAGCCACCAAACACACTTAAAGCATGCAGAATCGACTCAGAATAGGAAAAGGAGACGTTTAGGTCAATTTTATGCATTCTGGCGTTCGTAGATACAAGAAAACTGTTAAAATTCTTCAGAAACGTCACTTTTGAAGTGTTTTCTTGTACTTTTAAGCCAATCAGATACCCAACGGGCTCGGAAAGTGCAACGAAACCATCAAATTTTAGCTAGAAACTGTATTTTTGTCGATTTTTATTGAATTTGAACTATATTTCAACGTTTTTTGATGGTTCTGAGCCACCAAACACACTTAAAGCATGCAGAATCG
>NW_026973340.1:0-31892 GCF_036711695.1 Zophobas morio | reverse complement strand
CTTAAAAGTACAAGAAAACACTTCAAAAGTGACGTTTCTGAAGAATTTTAACAGTTTTCTTGTATCTACGAACGCCAGAATGCATAAAATTGACCTAAACGTCTCCTTTTCCTATTCTGAGTCGATTCTGCATGCTTTAAGTGTGTTTGGTGGCTCAGAACCATCAAAAAACGTTGAAATATAGTTCAAATTCAATAAAAATCGACAAAAATACAGTTTCTAGCTAAAATTTGATGGTTTCGTTGCACTTTCCGAGCCCGTAGGGTATCTGAGTGGCTTAAAAGTACAAGAAAACACTTCAAAAGTGACGTTTCTGAAGAATTTTAACAGTTTTCTTGTATCTACGAACGCCAAAATGCATAAAATTGACCTAAACGTCTCCTTTTCCTATTCTCAGTCGATTCTGCATGCTTTAAGTGTGTTTGGTGGCTCAGAACCATCAAAAAACGTTGAAATATAGTTCAAATTCAATAAAAATCGACAAAAATACAGTTTCTAGCTAAAATTTGATGGTTTCGTTGCACTTTCCGAGCCCGTAGGGTATCTGAGTGGCTTAAAAGTACAAGAAAACACTTCAAAAGTGACGTTTCTGAAGAATTTTAACAGTTTTCTTGTATCTACGAACGCCAGAATGCATAAAATTGACCTAAACGTCTCCTTTTCCTATTCTGAGTCGATTCTGCATGCTTTAAGTGTGTTTGGTGGCTCAGAACCATCAAAAAACGTTGAAATATAGTTCAAATTCAATAAAAATCGGCAAAAATACAGTTTCTAGCTAAAATTTGATGGTTTCGTTGCACTTTCCGAGCCCGTAAGGTATCTGAGTGGCTTAAAAGTACAAGAAAACACTTCAAAAGTGACGTTTCTGAAGAATTTGAACAGTTTTCTTGTATCTACGAACGCCAGAATGCATAAAATTGACCTAAACGTCTCCTTTTCCTATTCTGAGTCGATTCTGCATGCTTTAAGTGTGTTTGGTGGCTCAGAACCATCAAAAAACGTTGAAATATAGTTCAAATTCAATAAAAATCGACAAAAATACAGTTTCTAGCTAAAATTTGATGGTTTCGTTGCACTTTCCGAGCCCGTAGGGTATCTGAGTGGCTTAAAAGTACAAGAAAACACTTCAAAAGTGACGTTTCTGAAGAATTTTAACAGTTTTCTTGTATCTACGAACGCCAGAATGCATAAAATTGACCTAAACGTCTCCTTTTCCTATTCTGAGTCGATTCTGCATGCTTTAAGTGTGTTTGGTGGCTCAGAACCATCAAAAAACGTTGAAATATAGTTCAAATTCAATAAAAATCGACAAAAATACAGTTTCTAGCTAAAATTTGATGGTTTCGTTGCACTTTCCGAGCCCGTAGGGTATCTGAGTGGCTTAAAAGTACAAGAAAACACTTCAAAAGTGACGTTTCTGAAGAATTTTAACAGTTTTCTTGTATCTACGAACGCCAGAATGCATAAAATTGACCTAAACGTCTCCTTTTCCTATTCTGAGTCGATTCTGCATGCTTTAAGTGTGTTTGGTGGCTCAGAACCATCAAAAAACGTTGAAATATAGTTCAAATTCAATAAAAATCGACAAAAATACAGTTTCCAGCTAAAATTTGATGGTTTCGTTGCACTTTCCGAGCCCGTAGGGTATCTGAGTGGCTTAAAAGTACAAGAAAACACTTCAAAAGTGACGTTTCTGAAGAATTTTAACAGTTTTCTTGTATCTACGAACGCCAGAATGCATAAAATTGACCTAAACGTCTCCTTTTCCTATTCTGAGTCGATTCTGCATGCTTTAAGTGTGTTTGGTGGCTCAGAACCATCAAAAAACGTTGAAATATAGTTCAAATTCAATAAAAATCGACAAAAATACAGTTTCTAGCTAAAATTTGATGGTTTCGTTGCACTTTCCGAGCCCGTAGGGTATCTGAGTGGCTTAAAAGTACAAGAAAACACTTCAAAAGTGACGTTTCTGAAGAATTTTAACAGTTTTCTTGTATCTACGAACGCCAGAATGCATAACATTGACCTAAACGTCTCCTTTTCCTATTCTGAGTCGATTCTGCATGCTTTAAGTGTGTTTGGTGGCTCAGAACCATCAAAAAACGTTGAAATATAGTTCAAATTCAATAAAAATCGACAAAAATACAGTTTCTAGCTAAAATTTGATGGTTTCGTTGCACTTTCCGAGCCCGTAGGGTATCTGAGTGGCTTAAAAGTACAAGAAAACACTTCAAAAGTGACGTTTCTGAAGAATTTTAACAGTTTTCTTGTATCTACGAACGCCAGAATGCATAAAATTGACCTAAACGTCTCCTTTTCCTATTCTGAGTCGATTCTGCATGCTTTAAGTGTGTTTGGTGGCTCAGAACCATCAAAAAACGTTGAAATATAGTTCAAATTCAATAAAAATCGACAAAAATACAGTTTATAGCTAAAATTTGATGGTTTCGTTGCACTTTCCGAGCCCGTAGGGTATCTGAGTGGCTTAAAAGTACAAGAAAACACTTCAAAAGTGACGTTTCTGAAGAATTTTAACAGTTTTCTTGTATCTACGAACGCCAGAATGCATAAAATTGACCTAAACGTCTCCTTTTCCTATTCTGAGTCGATTCTGCATGCTTTAAGTGTGTTTGGTGGCTCAGAACCATCAAAAAACGTTGAAATATAGTTCAAATTCAATAAAAATCGACAAAAATACAGTTTCTAGCTAAAATTTGATGGTTTCGTTGCACTTTCCGAGCCCGTTGGGTATCTGAGTGGCTTAAAAGTACAAGAAAACACTTCAAAAGTGACGTTTCTGAAGAATTTTAACAGTTTTCTTGTATCTACGAACGCCAGAATGCATAAAATTGACCTAAACGTCTCCTTTTCCTATTCTGAGTCGATTCTGCATGCTTTAAGTGTGTTTGGTGGCTCAGAACCATCAAAAAACGTTGAAATATAGTTCAAATTCAATAAAAATCGACAAAAATACAGTTTCTAGCTAAAATTTGATGGTTTCGTCGCACTTTCCGAGCCCGTAGGGTATCTGAGTGGCTCAAAAGTACAAGAAAACACTTCAAAAGTGACGTTTCTGAAGAATTTTAACAGTTTTCTTGTATCTTCGAACGCCAGAATGCATAAAATTGACCTAAACGTCTCCTTTTCCTATTCTGAGTCGATTCTGCATGCTTTAAGTGTGTTTGGTGTCTCAGAACCATCAAAAAACGTTGAAATATAGTTCAAATTCAATAAAAATCGACAAAAATACAGTTTCTAGCTAAAATTTGATGGTTTCGTTGCACTTTCCGAGCCCGTAGGGTATCTGAGTGGCTTAAAAGTACAAGAAAACACTTCAAAAGTGACGTTTCTGAAGAATTTTAACAGTTTTCTTGTATCTACGAACGCCAGAATGCATAAAATTGACCTAAACGTCTCCTTTTCCTATTCTGAGTCGATTCTGCATGCTTTAAGTGTGTTTGGTGGCTCAGAACCATCAAAAAACGTTGAAATATAGTTCAAATTCAATAAAAATCGACAAAAATACAGTTTCTAGCTAAAATTTGATGGTTTCGTTGCACTTTCCGAGCCCGTAGGGTATCTGAGTGGCTTAAAAGTACAAGAAAACACTTCAAAAGTGACGTTTCTGAAGAATTTTAACAGTTTTCTTGTATCTACGAACGCCAGAATGCATAAAATTGACATAAACGTCTAATTTTCCTATTCTGAGTCGATTCTGCATGCTTTAAGTGTGTTTGGTGGCTCAGAACCATCAAAAAACGTTGAAATATAGTTCAAATTTAATAAAAATCGACAAAAATACAGTTTCTAGCTAAAATTTGATGGTTTCGTTGCACTTTCCGAGCCCGTAGGGTATCTGAGTGGCTTAAAAGTACAAGAAAACACTTCAAAAGTGACGTTTCTGAAGAATTTTAACAGTTTTCTTGTATCTACGAACGCCAGAATGCATAAAATTGACCTAAACGTCTCCTTTTCCTATTCTGAGTCGATTCTGCATGCTTTAAGTGTGTTTGGTGGCTCAGAACCATCAAAAAACGTTGAAATATAGTTCAAATTCAATAAAAATCGACAAAAATACAGTTTCTAGCTAAAATTTGATGGTTTCGTTGCACTTTCCGAGCCCGTAGGGTATCTGAGTGGCTTAAAAGTACAAGAAAACACTTCAAAAGTGACGTTTCTGAAGAATTTTAACAGTTTTCTTGTATCTACGAACGCCAGAATGCATAAAATTGACCTAAACGTTTCCTTTTCCTATTCTGAGTCGATTCTGCATGCTTTAAGTGTGTTTGGTGGCTCAGAACCATCAAAAAACGTTGAAATATAGTTCAAATTCAATAAAAATCGACAAAAATACAGTTTCTAGCTAAAATTTGATGGTTTCGTTGCACTTTCCGAGCCCGTAGGGTATCTGAGTAGCTTAAAAGTACAAGAAAACACTTCAAAAGAGTGTTTTCTTGTACTTTTAAGCTACTCAGATACCCTACGGGCTCGGAAAGTGCAACGAAACCATCAAATTTTAGCTAGAAACTGTATTTTTGTCGATTTTTATTGAATTTGAACTATATTTCAACGTTTTTTGATGGTTCTGAGCCACCAAACACACTTAAAGCATGCAGAATCGACTCAGAATAGGAAAAGGAGACGTTTAGGTAAATTTTATGCATTCTGGCGTTCGTAGATACAAGAAAACTGTTAAAATTCTTCAGAAACGTCACTTTTGAAGTGTTTTCTTGTACTTTTAAGCCACTCAGATACCCTACGGGCTCGGAAAGTGCAACGAAACCATCAAATTTTAGCTAGAAACTGTATTTTTGTCGATTTTTATTGAATTTGAACTATATTTCAACGTTTTTTGATGGTTCTGAGCCACCAAACACACTTAAAGCATGCAGAATCGACTCAGAATAGGAAAAGGAGACGTTTAGGTCAATTTTATGCATTCTGGCGTTCGTAGATACAAGAAAACTGTTAAAATTCTTCAGAAACGTCACTTTTGAAGTGTTTTCTTGTACTTTTAAGCCACTCAGATACCCTACGGGCTCGGAAAGTGCAACGAAACCATCAAATTTTAGCTATAAACTGTATTTTTGTCGATTTTTATTGAATTTGAACTATATTTCAACGTTTTTTGATGGTTCTGAGCCACCAAACACACTTAAAGCATGCAGAATCGACTCAGAATAGGAAAAGGAGACGTTTAGGTCAATTTTATGCATTCTGGCGTTCGTAGATAAAAGAAAACTGTTAAAATTCTTCAGAAACGTCACTTTTGAAGTGTTTTCTTGTACTTTTAAGCCACTCAGATACCCTACGGGCTCGGAAAGTGCAATGAAACCATCAAATTTTAGCTAGAAACTGTATTTTTGTCGATTTTTATTGAATTTGAACTATATTTCAACGTTTTTTGATGGTTCTGAGCCACCAAACACACTTAAAGCATGCAGAATCGACTCAGAATAGGAAAAGGAGACGTTTAGGTCAATTTTATGCATTCTGGCGTTCGTAGATACAAGAAAACTGTTAAAATTCTTCAGAAACGTCACTTTTGAAGTGTTTTCTTGTACTTTTAAGCCACTCAGATACCCTACGGGCTCGGAAAGTGCAACGAAACCATCAAATTTTAGCTAGAAACTGTATTTTTGTCGATTTTTATTGAATTTGAACTATATTTCAACGTTTTTTGATGGTTCTGAGCCACCAAACACACTTAAAGCATGCAGAATCGACTCAGAATAGGAAAAGGAGACGTTTAGGTCAATTTTATGCATTCTGGCGTTCGTAGATACAAGAAAACTGTTAAAATTCTTCAGAAACGTCACTTTTGAAGTGTTTTCATGTACTTTTAAGCCACTCAGATACCCTACGGGCTCGGAAAGTGCAACGAAACCATCAAATTTTAGCTGGAAACTGTATTTTTGTCGATTTTTATTGAATTTGAACTATATTTCAACGTTTTTTGATGGTTCTGAGCCACCAAACACACTTAAAGCATGCAGAATCGACTCAGAATAGGAAAAGGAGACGTTTAGGTCAATTTTATGCATTCTGGCGTTCGTAGATACAAGAAAACTGTTAAAATTCTTCAGAAACGTCACTTTTGAAGTGTTTTCTTGTACTTTTAAGCCACTCAGATACCCTACGGGCTCGGAAAGTGCAACGAAACCATCAAATTTTAGCTAGAAACTGTATTTTTGTCGATGTTTATTGAATTTGAACTATATTTCAACGTTTTTTGATGGTTCTGAGCCACCAAACACACTTAAAGCATGCAGAATCGACTCAGAATAGGAAAAGGAGACGTTTAGGTCAATTTTATGCATTCTGGCGTTCGTAGATACAAGAAAACTGTTAAAATTCTTCAGAAACGTCACTTTTGAAGTGTTTTCTTGTACTTTTAAGCCACTCAGATACCCTACGGGCTCGGAAAGTGCAACGAAACCATCAAATTTTAGCTAGAAACTGTATTTTTGTCGATTTTTATTGAATTTGAACTATATTTCAACGTTTTTTGATGGTTCTGAGCCACCAAACACACTTAAAGCATGCAGAATCGACTCAGAATAGGAAAAGGAGACGTTTAGGTCAATTTTATGCATTCTGGCGTTCGTAGATACAAGAAAACTGTTCAAATTCTTCAGAAACGTCACTTTTGAAGTGTTTTCTTGTACTTTTAAGCCACTCAGATACCTTACGGGCTCGGAAAGTGCAACGAAACCATCAAATTTTAGCTAGAAACTGTATTTTTGCCGATTTTTATTGAATTTGAACTATATTTCAACGTTTTTTGATGGTTCTGAGCCACCAAACACACTTAAAGCATGCAGAATCGACTCAGAATAGGAAAAGGAGACGTTTAGGTCAATTTTATGCATTCTGGCGTTCGTAGATACAAGAAAACTGTTAAAATTCTTCAGAAACGTCACTTTTGAAGTGTTTTCTTGTACTTTTAAGCCACTCAGATACCCTACGGGCTCGGAAAGTGCAACGAAACCATCAAATTTTAGCTAGAAACTGTATTTTTGTCGATTTTTATTGAATTTGAACTATATTTCAACGTTTTTTGATGGTTCTGAGCCACCAAACACACTTAAAGCATGCAGAATCGACTCAGAATAGGAAAAGGAGACGTTTAGGTCAATTTTATGCATTTTGGCGTTCGTAGATACAAGAAAACTGTTAAAATTCTTCAGAAACGTCACTTTTGAAGTGTTTTCTTGTACTTTTAAGCCACTCAGATACCCTACGGGCTCGGAAAGTGCAACGAAACCATCAAATTTTAGCTAGAAACTGTATTTTTGTCGATTTTTATTGAATTTGAACTATATTTCAACGTTTTTTGATGGTTCTGAGCCACCAAACACACTTAAAGCATGCAGAATCGACTCAGAATAGGAAAAGGAGACGTTTAGGTCAATTTTATGCATTCTGGCGTTCGTAGATACAAGAAAACTGTTAAAATTCTTCAGAAACGTCACTTTTGAAGTGTTTTCTTGTACTTTTAAGCCACTCAGATACCCTACGGGCTCGGAAAGTGCAACGAAACCATCAAATTTTAGCTAGAAACTGTATTTTTGTCGATTTTTATTGAATTTGAACTATATTTCAACGTTTTTTGATGGTTCTGAGCCACCAAACACACTTAAAGCATGCAGAATCGACTCAGAATAGGAAAAGGAGACGTTTAGGTCAATTTTATGCATTCTGGCGTTCGTAGATACAAGAAAACTGTTAAAATTCTTCAGAAACGTCACTTTTGAAGTGTTTTCTTGTACTTTTAAGCCACTCAGATACCCTACGGGCTCGGAAAGTGCAACGAAACCATCAAATTTTAGCTAGAAACTGTATTTTTGTCGATTTTTATTGAATTTGTACTATATTTCAACGTTTTTTGATGGTTCTGAGCCACCAAACACACTTAAAGCATGCAGAATCGACTCAGAATAGGAAAAGGAGACGTTTAGGTCAATTTTATGCATTCTGGCGTTCGTAGATACAAGAAAACTGTTAAAATTCTTCAGAAACGTCACTTTTGAAGTGTTTTCTTGTACTTTTAAGCCACTCAGATACCCAACGGGCTCGGAAAGTGCAACGAAACCATCAAATTTTAGCTAGAAACTGTATTTTTGTCGATTTTTATTGAATTTGAACTATATTTCAACGTTTTTTGATGGTTCTGAGCCACCAAACACACTTAAAGCATGCAGAATCGACTCAGAATATTAAAAGGAGACGTTTAGGTCAATTTTATGCATTCTGGCGTTCGTAGATACAAGAAAACTGTTAAAATTCTTCAGAAACGTCACTTTTGAAGTGTTTTCTTGTACTTTTAAGCCACTCAGATACCCTACGGGCTCGGAAAGTGCAACGAAACCATCAAATTTTAGCTAGAAACTGTATTTTTGTCGATTTTTATTGAATTTGAACTATATTTCAACGTTTTTTGATGGTTCTGAGCCACCAAACACACTTAAAGCATGCAGAATCGACTCAGAATAGGAAAAGGAGACGTTTAGGTCAATTTTATGCATTCTGGCGTTCGTAGATACAAGAAAACTGTTAAAATTCTTCAGAAACGTCACTTTTGAAGTGTTTTCTTGTACTTTTAAGCCACTCAGATACCCTACGGGCTCGGAAAGTGCAACGAAACCATCAAATTTTAGCTAGAAACTGTATTTTTGTCGATTTTTATTGAATTTGAACTATATTTCAACGTTTTTTGATGGTTCTGAGCCACCAAACACACTTAAAGCATGCAGAATCGACTCAGAATAGGAAAAGGAGACGTTTAGGTCAATTTTATGCATTCTGGCGTTCGTAGATACAAGAAAACTGTTAAAATTCTTCAGAAACGTCACTTTTGATGTGTTTTCTTGTACTTTTAAGCCACTCAGATACCGTATGGGCTCGGAAAGTGCAACGAAACCATCAAATTTTAGCTAGAAACTGTATTTTTGTCGATTTTTATTGAATTTGAACTATATTTCAACGTTTTTTGATGGTTCTGAGCCACCAAACACACTTAGAGCATGCAGAATCGACTCAGAATAGGAAAAGGAGACGTTTAGGTCAATTTTAAGCATTCTGGCGTTCGTAGATACAAGAAAACTGTTAAAATTCTTCAGAAACGTCACTTTTGAAGTGTTTTCTTGTACTTTTAAGCCACTCAGATACCCTACGGGCTCGGAAAGTGCAACGAAACCATCAAATTTTAGCTAGAAACTGTATTTTTGTCGATTTTCATTGAATTTGAACTATATTTCAACGTTTTTTGATGGTTGTGAGCCACCAAACACACTTAAAGCATGCAGAATCGACTCAGAATAGGAAAAGGAGACGTTTAGGTCAATTTTATGCATTCTGGCGTTCGTAGATACAAGAAAACTGTTAAAATTCTTCAGAAACGTCACTTTTGAAGTGTTTTCTTGTACTTTTAAGCCACTCAGATACCCTACGGGCTCGGAAAGTGCAACGAAACCATCAAATTTTAGCTAGAAACTGTATTTTTGTCGATTTTTATTGAATTTGAACTATATTTCAACGTTTTTTGATGGTTCTGAGCCACCAAACACACTTAAAGCATGCAGAATCGACTGAGAATAGGAAAAGGAGACGTTTAGGTCAATTTTATGCATTCTGGCGTTCGTAGATACAAGAAAACTGTTAAAATTCTTCAGAAACGTCACTTTTGAAGTGTTTTCTTGTACTTTTAAGCCACTCAGATACCCTACGGGCTCGGAAAGTGCAACGAAACCATCAAATTTTAGCTAGAAACTGTATTTTTGTCGATTTTTATTGAATTTGAACTATATTTCAACGTTTTTTGATGGTTCTGAGCCACCAAACATACTTAAAGCATGCAGAATCGACTCAGAATAGGAAAAGGAGACGTTTAGGTCAATTTTATGCATTCTGGCGTTCGTAGATACAAGAAAACTGTTAAAATTCTTCAGAAACGTCACTTTTGAAGTGTTTTCTTGTACTTTTAAGCCACTCAGATACCCTACGGGCTCGGAAAGTGCAACGAAACCATCAAATTTTAGCTAGAAACTGTATTTTTGTCGATTTTTATTGAATTTGAACTATATTTCAACGTTTTTTGATGGTTCTGAGCCACCAAACACACTTAAAGCATGCAGAATCGACTCAGAATAGGAAAAGGAGACGTTTAGGTCAATTTTATGCATTCTGGCGTTCGTAGATACAAGAAAACTGTTAAAATTCTTCAGAAACGTCACTTTTGAAGTGTTTTCTTGTACTTTTAAGCCACTCAGATACCCTACGGGCTCGGAAAGTGCAACGAAACCATCAAATTTTAGCTAGAAACTGTATTTTTGTCGATTTTTATTGAATTTGAACTATATTTCAACGTTTTTTGATGGTTCTGAGCCACCAAACACACTTAAAGCATGCAGAATCGACTCAGAATAGGAAAAGGAGACGTTTAGGTCAATTTTATGCATTCTGGCGTTCGTAGATACAAGAAAACTGTTAAAATTCTTCAGAAACGTCACTTTTGAAGTGTTTTCTTGTACTTTTAAGCCACTCAGATACCCTACGGGCTCGGAAAGTGCAACGAAACCATCAAATTTTAGCTAGAAACTGTATTTTTGTCGATTTTTATTGAATTTGAACTATATTTCAACGTTTTTTGATGGTTCTGAGCCACCAAACATACTTAAAGCATGCAGAATCGACTCAGAATAGGAAAAGGAGACGTTTAGGTCAATTTTATGCATTCTGGCGTTCGTAGATACAAGAAAACTGTTAAAATTCTTCAGAAACGTCACTTTTGAAGTGTTTTCTTGTACTTTTAAGCCACTCAGATACCCTACGGGCTCGGAAAGTGCAACGAAACCATCAAATTTTAGCTAGAAACTGTATTTTTGTCGATTTTTATTGAATTTGAACTATATTTCAACGTTTTTTGATGGTTCTGAGCCACCAAACACACTTAAAGCATGCAGAATCGACTCAGAATAGGAAAAGGAGACGTTTAGGTCAATGTTATGCATTCTGGCGTTCGTAGATACAAGAAAACTGTTAAAATTCTTCAGAAACGTCACTTTTGAAGTGTTCTCTTGTACTTTTAAGCCACTCAGATACCCTACGGGCTCGGAAAGTGCAACGAAACCATCAAATTTTAGCTAGAAACTGTATTTTTGTCGATTTTTATTGAATTTGAACTATATTTCAAAGTTTTTTGATGGTTCTGAGCCACCAAACACACTTAAAGCATGCAGAATCGACTCAGAATAGGAAAAGGAGACGTTTAGGTCAATTTTATGCATTCTGGCGTTCGTAGATACAAGAAAACTGTTAAAATTCTTCAGAAACGTCACTTTTGAAGTGTTTTCTTGTACTTTTAAGCCACTCAGATACCCTACGGGCTCGGAAAGTGCAACGAAACCATCAAATTTTAGCTGGAAACTGTATTTTTGTCGATTTTTATTGAATTTGAACTATAATTCAACGTTTTTTGATGGTTCTGAGCCACCAAACACACTTAAAGCATGCAGAATCGACTCAGAATAGGAAAAGGAGACGTTTAGGTCAATTTTATGCATTCTGGCGTTCAGTTCGTAGATACAAGAAAACTGTTAAAATTCTTCAGAAACGTCACTTTTGAAGTGTTTTCTTGTACTTTTAAGCCACTCAGATACCCTACGGGCTCGGAAAGTGCAACGAAACCATCAAATTTTAGCTAGAAACTGTATTTTTGTTGATTTTTATTGAATTTGAACTAAATTTCAACGTTTTTTGATGGTTCTGAGCCACCAAACACACTTAAAGCATGCAGAATCGACTCAGAATAGGAAAAGGAGACGTTTAGGTCAATTTTATGCATTCTGGCGTTCGTAGATACAAGAAAACTGTTAAAATTCTTCAGAAACGTCACTTTTGAAGTGTTTTCTTGTACTTTTAAGCCACTCAGATACCCTACGGGCTCGGAAAGTGCAACGAAACCATCAAATTTTAGCTAGAAACTGTATTTTTGTCGATTTTTATTGAATTTGAACTATATTTCAACGTTTTTTGATGGTTCTGAGCCACCAAACACACTTAAAGCATGCAGAATCGACTCAGAATAGGAAAAGGAGACGTTTAGGTCAATTTTATGCATTCTGGCGTTCGTAGATACAAGAAAACTGTTCAAATTCTTCAGAAACGTCACTTTTGAAGTGTTTTCTTGTACTTTTAAGCCACTCAGATACCTTACGGGCTCGGAAAGTGCAACGAAACCATCAAATTTTAGCTAGAAACTGTATTTTTGCCGATTTTTATTGAATTTGAACTATATTTCAACGTTTTTTGATGGTTCTGAGCCACCAAACACACTTAAAGCATGCAGAATCGACTCAGAATAGGAAAAGGAGACGTTTAGGTCAATTTTATGCATTCTGGCGTTCGTAGATACAAGAAAACTGTTAAAATTCTTCAGAAACGTCACTTTTGAAGTGTTTTCTTGTACTTTTAAGCCACTCAGATACCCTACGGGCTCGGAAAGTGCAACGAAACCATCAAATTTTAGCTAGAAACTGTATTTTTGTCGATTTTTATTGAATTTGAACTATATTTCAACGTTTTTTGATGGTTCTGAGCCACCAAACACACTTAAAGCATGCAGAATCGACTCAGAATAGGAAAAGGAGACGTTTAGGTCAATTTTATGCATTTTGGCGTTCGTAGATACAAGAAAACTGTTAAAATTCTTCAGAAACGTCACTTTTGAAGTGTTTTCTTGTACTTTTAAGCCACTCAGATACCCTACGGGCTCGGAAAGTGCAACGAAACCATCAAATTTTAGCTAGAAACTGTATTTTTGTCGATTTTTATTGAATTTGAACTATATTTCAACGTTTTTTGATGGTTCTGAGCCACCAAACACACTTAAAGCATGCAGAATCGACTCAGAATAGGAAAAGGAGACGTTTAGGTCAATTTTATGCATTCTGGCGTTCGTAGATACAAGAAAACTGTTAAAATTCTTCAGAAACGTCACTTTTGAAGTGTTTTCTTGTACTTTTAAGCCACTCAGATACCCTACGGGCTCGGAAAGTGCAACGAAACCATCAAATTTTAGCTAGAAACTGTATTTTTGTCGATTTTTATTGAATTTGAACTATATTTCAACGTTTTTTGATGGTTCTGAGTCACCAAACACACTTAAAGCATGCAGAATCGACTCAGAATAGGAAAAGGAGACGTTTAGGTCAATTTTATGCATTCTGGCGTTCGTAGATACAAGAAAACTGTTAAAATTCTTCAGAAACGTCACTTTTGAAGTGTTTTCTTGTACTTTTAAGCCACTCAGATACCCTACGGGCTCGGAAAGTGCAACGAAACCATCAAATTTTAGCTAGAAACTGTATTTTTGTCGATTTTTATTGAATTTGAACTATATTTCAACGTTTTTGATGGTTCTGAGCCACCAAACACACTTAAAGCATGGAGAATCGACTCAGAATAGGAAAAGGAGACGTTTAGGTCAATTTTATGCATTCTGGCGTTCGTAGATACAAGAAAACTGTTAAAATTCTTCAGAAACGTCACTTTTGAAGTGTTTTCTTGTACTTTTAAGCCACTCAGATACCCTACGGGCTCGGAAAGTGCAACGAAACCATCAAATTTTAGCTAGAAACTGTATTTTGTCGATTTTTATTGAATTTGAACTATATTTCAACGTTTTTTGATGGTTCTGAGCCACCAAACACACTTAAAGCATGCAGAATCGACTCAGAATAGGAAAAGGAGACGTTTAGGTCAATTTTATGCATTCTGGCGTTCGTAGATACAAGAAATCTGTTAAAATTCTTCAGAAACGTCACTTTTGAAGTGTTTTCTTGTACTTTTAAGCCACTCAGATACCCTACGGGCTCGGAAAGTGCAACGAAACCATCAAATTTTAGCTAGAAACTGTATTTTTGTCGATTTTTATTGAATTTGTACTATATTTCAACGTTTTTTGATGGTTCTGAGCCACCAAACACACTTAAAGCATGCAGAATCGACTCAGAATAGGAAAAGGAGACGTTTAGGTCAATTTTATGCATTCTGGCGTTCGTAGATACAAGAAAACTGTTAAAATTCTTCAGAAACGTCACTTTTGAAGTGTTTTCTTGTACTTTTAAGCCACTCAGATACCCTACGGGCTCGGAAAGTGCAACGAAACCATCAAATTTTAGCTAGAAACTGTATTTTTGTCGATTTTTATTGAATTTGAACTATATTTCAACGTTTTTTGATGGTTCTGAGCCACCAAACACACTTAAAGCATGCAGAATCGACTCAGAATAGGAAAAGGAGACGTTTAGGTCAATTTTATGCATTCTGGCGTTCGTAGATACAAGAAAACTGTTAAAATTCTTCAGAAACGTCACTTTTGAAGTGTTTTCTTGTACTTTTAAGCCACTCAGATACCCTCCGGGCTCGGAAAGTGCAACGAAACCATCAAATTTTAGCTAGAAACTGTATTTTTGTCGATTTTTATTGAATTTGAACTATATTTCAACGTTTTTTGATGGTTCTGAGCCACCAAACACACTTAAAGCATGCAGAATCGACTCAGAATAGGAAAAGGAGACGTTTAGGTCAATTTTATGCATTCTGGCGTTCGTAGATACAAGAAAACTGTTAAAATTCTTCAGAAACGTCACTTTTGAAGTGTTTTCTTGTACTTTTAAGCCACTCAGATACCCTACGGGCTCGGAAAGTGCAACGAAACCATCAAATTTTAGCTAGAAACTGTATTTTTGTCGATTTTTATTGAATTTGAACTATATTTCAACGTTTTTTGATGGTTCTGAGCCACCAAACACACTTAAAGCATGCAGAATCGACTCAGAATAGGAAAAGGAGACGTTTAGGTCAATTTTATGCATTCTGGCGTTCGTAGATACAAGAAAACTGTTAAAATTCTTCAGAAACGTCACTTTTGAAGTGTTTTCTTGTACTTTTAAGCCACTCAGATATCCTACGAGCTCGGAAAGTGCAACGAAACCATAAAATTTTAGCTAGAAACTGTATTTTTGTCGATTTTTATTGAATTTGAACTATATTTCAACGTTTTTTGATGGTTCTGAGCCACCAAACACACTTAAAGCATGCAGAATCGACTCAGAATAGGAAAAGGAGACGTTTAGGTCAATTTTATGCATTCTGGCGTTCGTAGATACAAGAAAACTGTTAAAATTCTTGAGAAACATCACTTTTGAAGTGTTTTCTTGTACTTTTAAGCCACTCAGATACCCTACGGGCTCGGAAAGTGCAACGAAACCATCAAATTTTAGCTAGAAACTGTATTTTTGTCGATTTTTATTGAATTTGAACTATATTTCAACGTTTTTTGATGGTTCTGAGCCACCAAACACACTTAAAGCATGCAGAATCGACTCAGAATAGGAAAAGGAGACGTTTAGGTCAATTTTATGCATTCTGGCGTTCGTAGATACAAGAAAACTGTTAAAATTCTTCAGAAACGTCACTTTTGATGTGTTTTCTTGTACTTTTAAGCCACTCAGATACCCCACGGGCTCGGAAAGTGCAACGAAACCATCAAATTTTAGCTAGAAACTGTATTTTTGTCGATTTTTATTGAATTCGAACTATATTTCAACGTTTTTTGATGGTTCTGAGCCACCAAACACACTTAAAGCATGCAGAATCGACTCAGAATAGGAAAAGGAGACGTTTAGGTCAATTTTAAGCATTCTGGCGTTCGTAGATACAAGAAAACTGTTAAAATTCTTCAGAAACGTCACTTTTGAAGTGTTTTCTTGTACTTTTAAGCCACTCAGATACCCTACGGGCTCGGAAAGTGCAACGAAACCATCAAATTTTAGCTAGAAACTGTATTTTTGTCGATTTTCATTGAATTTGAACTATATTTCAACGTTTTTTGATGGTTCTGAGCCACCAAACACACTTAAAGCATGCAGAATCGACTCAGAATAGGAAAAGGAGACGTTTAGGTCAATTTTATCCATTCTGGCGTTCGTAGATACAAGAAAACTGTTAAAATTCTTCAGAAACGTCACTTTTGAAGTGTTTTCTTGTACTTTTAAGCCACTCAGATACCCTACGGGCTCGGAAAGTGCAACGAAACCATCAAATTTTAGCTAGAAACTGTATTTTTGTCGATTTTTATTGAATTTGAACTATATTTCAACGTTTTTTGATGGTTCTGAGCCACCAAACACACTTAAAGCATGCAGAATCGACTCAGAATAGGAAAAGGAGACGTTTAGGTCAATTTTATGCATTCTGGCCTTAGTAGATACAAGAAAACTGTTAAAATTCTTCAGAAACGTCACTTTTGAAGTGTTTTCTTGTACTTTTAAGCCACTCAGATACCCTACGGGCTCGGAAAGTGCAACGAAACCATCAAATTTTAGCTAGAAACTGTATTTTTGTCGATTTTTATTGAATTTGAACTATATTTCAACGTTTTTTGATGGTTCTGAGCCACCAAACACACTTAAAGCATGCAGAATCGACTCAGAATAGGAAAAGGAGACGTTTAGGTCAATTTTATGCATTCTGGCGTTCGTAGATACAAGAAAACTGTTAAAATTCTTCAGAAACGTCACTTTTGAAGTGTTTTCTTGTACTTTTAAGCCACTCAGATACCCTACGGGCTCGGAAAGTGCAACGAAACCATCAAATTTTAGCTAGAAACTGTATTTTTGTCGATTTTTATTGAATTTGAACTATATTTCAACGTTTTTTGATGGTTCTGAGCCACCAAACACACTTAAAGCATGCAGAATCGACTCAGAATAGGAAAAGGAGACGTTTAGGTCAATTTTATGCATTCTGGCGTTCGTAGATACAAGAAAACTGTTAAAATTCTTCAGAAACGTCACTTTTGAAGTTTTTTCTTGTACTTTTAAGCCACTCAGATACCCTACGGGCTCGGAAAGTGCAACGAAACCATCAAATTTTAGCTAGAAACTGTATTTTTGTCGATTTTTATTGAATTTGAACTATATTTCAACGTTTTTTGATGGTTCTGAGCCACCAAACACACTTAAAGCATGCAGAATCGACTCAGAATAGGAAAAGGAGACGTTTAGGTCAATTTTATGCATTCTGGCGTTCGTAGATACAAGAAAACTGTTAAAATTCTTCAGAAACGTCACTTTTGAAGTGTTTTCTTGTACTTTTAAGCCACTCAGATACCCTACGGGCTCGGAAAGTGCAACGAAACCATCAAATTTTAGCTAGAAACTGTATTTTTGTCGATTTTTATTGAATTTGAACTATATTTCAACGTTTTTTGATGGTTCTGAGCCACCAAACACACTTAAAGCATGCAGAATCGACTCAGAATAGGAAAAGGAGACGTTTAGGTCAATTTTATGCATTCTGGCGTTCGTAGATACAAGAAAACTGTTAAAATTCTTCAGAAACGTCACTTTTGAAGTGTTTTCTTGTACTTTTAAGCCACTCAGATATCCTACGGGCTCGGAAAGTGCAACGAAACCATCAAATTTTAGCTAGAAACTGTATTTTTGTCGATTTTTATTGAATTTGAACTATATTTCAACGTTTTTTGATGGTTCTGAGCCACCAAACACACTTAAAGCATGCAGAATCGACTCAGAATAGGAAAAGGAGACGTTTATGTCAATTTTATGCATTCTGGCGTTCGTAGATACAAGAAAACTGTTAAAATTCTTCAGAAACGTCACTTTTGAAGTGTTTTCTTGTACTTTTAAGCCACTCAGATACCCTACGGGCTCGGAAAGTGCAACGAAACCATCAAATTTTAGCTAGAAACTGTATTTTTGTCGATTTTTATTGAATTTGAACTATATTTCAACGTTTTTTGATGGTTCTGAGCCACCAAACACACTTAAAGCATGCAGAATCGACTCAGAATAGGAAAAGGAGACGTTTAGGTCAATTTTATGCATTCTGGCGTTCGTAGATACAAGAAAACTGTTAAAATTCTTCAGAAACGTCACTTTTGATGTGTTTTCTTGTACTTTTAAGCCACTCAGATACCCTACGGGCTCGGAAAGTGCAACGAAACCAACAAATTTTAGCTAGAGACTGTATTTTTGTCGATTTTTATTGAATTTGAACTATATTTCAACGTTTTTTGATGGTTCTGAGCCACCAAACACAATTAAAGCATGCAGAATCGACTCAGAATAGGAAAAGGAGACGTTTAGGTCAATTTTAAGCATTCTGGCGTTCGTAGATACAAGAAAACTGTTAAAATTGTTCAGAAACGTCACTTTTGAAGTGTTTTCTTGTACTTTTAAGCCACTCAGATACCCTACGGGCTCGGAAAGTGCAACGAAACCATCAAATTTTAGCTAGAAACTGTATTTTTGTCGATTTTCATTGAATTTGAACTATATTTCAACGTTTTTTGATGGTTCTGAGCCACCAAACACACTTAAAGCATGCAGAATCGACTCAGAATAGGAAAAGGAGACGTTTAGGTCAATTTTATGCATTCTGGCGTTCGTAGATACAAGAAAACTGTTAAAATTCTTCAGAAACGTCACTTTTGAAGTGTTTTCTTGTACTTTTAAGCCACTCAGATACCCTACGGGCTCGGAAAGTGCAACGAAACCATCAAATTTTAGCTAGAAACTGTATTTTTGTCGATTTTTATTGAATTTGAACTATATTTCAACGTTTTTTGATGGTTCTGAGCCACCAAACACACTTAAAGCATGCAGAATCGACTCAGAATAGGAAAAGGAGACGTTTAGGTCAATTTTATGCATTCTGGCGTTCGTAGATACAAGAAAACTGTTAAAATTCTTCAGAAACGTCACTTTTGAAGTGTTTTCTTGTACTTTTAAGCCACTCAGATACCCTACGGGCTCGGAAAGTGCAACGAAACCATCAAATTTTAGCTATAAACTGTATTTTTGTCGATTTTTATTGAATTTGAACTATATTTCAACGTTTTCTGATGGTTCTGAGCCACCAAACACACTTAAAGCATGCAGAATCGACTCAGAATAGGAAAAGGAGACGTTTAGGTCAATTTTATGCATTCTGGCGTTCGTAGATACAAGAAAACTGTTAAAAGTCTTCAGAAACGTCACTTTTGAAGTGTTTTCTTGTACTTTTAAGCCACTCAGATACCCTACGGGCTCGGAAAGT
Source organism: Zophobas morio (assembly GCF_036711695.1). Lineage (NCBI taxonomy): Eukaryota > Metazoa > Arthropoda > Insecta > Coleoptera > Tenebrionidae > Zophobas > Zophobas morio. The sequence goes on along the minus strand of NW_026973340.1, from coordinate 12,764 downwards.
GCAACGAAACCATCAAATTTTAGCTAGAAACTGTATTTTTGTCGATTTTTATTGAATTTGAACTATATTTCAACGTTTTTTGATGGTTCTGAGCCACCAAACACACTTAAAGCATGCAGAATCGACTCAGAATAGGAAAAGGAGACGTTTAGGTCAATTTTATGCATTCTGGCGTTCGTAGATACAAGAAAACTGTTAAAATTCTTCAGAAACGTCACTTTTGAAGTGTTTTCTTGTACTTTTAAGCCACTCAGATACCCTACGGGCTCGGAAAGTGCAACGAAACCATCAAATTTTAGCTAGAAACTGTATTTTTGTCGATTTTTATTGAATTTGAACTATATTTCAACGTTTTTTGATGGTTCTGAGCCACCAAACACACTTAAAGCATGCAGAATCGACTCAGAATAGGAAAAGGTGACGTTTAGGTCAATTTTATGCATTCTGGCGTTCGTAGATACAAGAAAACTGTTAAAATTCTTCAGAAACGTCACTTTTGAAGTGTTTTCTTGTACTTTTAAGCCACTCAGATACCCCACGGGCTCGGAAAGTGCAACGAAACCATCAAATTTTAGCTAGAAACTGTATTTTTGTCGATTTTTATTGAATTTGAACTATATTTCAACGTTTTCTGATGGTTCTGAGCCACCAAACACACTTAAAGCATGCAGAATCGACTCAGAATAGGAAAAGGAGACGTTTAGGTCAATTTTATGCATTCTGGCGTTCGTAGATACAAGAAAACTGTTAAAAGTCTTCAGAAACGTCACTTTTGAAGTGTTTTCTTGTACTTTTAAGCCACTCAGATACCCTACGGGCTCGGAAAGTGCAACGAAACCATCAAATTTTAGCTAGAAACTGTATTTTTGTCGATTTTTATTGAATTTGAACTATATTTCAACGTTTTTTGATGGTTCTGAGCCACCAAACACACTTAAAGCATGCAGAATCGACTCAGAATAGGAAAAGGAGACGTTTAGGTCAATTTTATGCATTCTGGCGTTCGTAGATACAAGAAAACTGTTAAAATTCTTCAGAAACGTCACTTTTGAAGTGTTTTCTTGTACTTTTAAGCCACTCAGATACCCTACGGGCTCGGAAAGTGCAACGAAACCATCAAATTTTAGCTAGAAACTGTATTTTTGTCGATTTTTATTGAATTTGAACTATATTTCAACGTTTTTTGATGGTTCTGAGCCACCAAACACGCTTAAAGCATGCAGAATCGACTCAGAATAGGAAAAGGTGACGTTTAGGTCAATTTTATGCATTCTGGCGTTCGTAGATACAAGAAAACTGTTAAAATTCTTCAGAAACGTCACTTTTGAAGTGTTTTCTTGTACTTTTAAGCCACTCAGATACCCCACGGGCTCGGAAAGTGCAACGAAACCATCAAATTTTAGCTAGAAACTGTATTTTTGTCGATTTTTATTGAATTTGAACTATATTTCAAAGTTTTTTGATGGTTCTGAGCCACCAAACACACTTAAAGCATGCAGAATTGACTCAGAATAGGAAAAGGAGACGTTTAGGTCAATTTTATGCATTCTGGCGTTCGTAGATACAAGAAAACTGTTAAAATTCTTCAGAAACGTCACTTTTGAAGTGTTTTCTTGTACTTTTAAGCCACTCAGATACCCTACGGGCTCGGAAAGTGCAACGAAACCATCAAATTTTAGCTAGAAACTGTATTTTTGTCGATTTTTATTGAATTTGAACTATATTTCAACGTTTTTTGATGGTTCTGAGCCACCAAACACACTTAAAGCATGCAGAATCGACTCAGAATAGGAAAAGGAGACGTTTAGGTCAATTTTATGCATTCTGGCGTTCGTAGATACAAGAAAACTGTTAAAATTCTTCAGAAACGTCACTTTTGAAGTGTTTTCTTGTACTTTTAAGCCACTCAGGTACCCAACGGGCTCGGAAAGTGCAACGAAACCATCAAATTTTAGTTAGAAACTGTATTTTTGTCGATTTTTATTGAATTTGAACTATATTTCAACGTTTTTTGATGGTTCTGAGCCACCAAACACACTTAAAGCATGCAGAATCGACTCAGAATAGGAAAAGGAGACGTTTAGGTCAATTTTATGCATTCTGGCGTTCGTAGATACAAGAAAACTGTTAAAATTCTTCAGAAACGTCACTTTTGAAGTGTTTTCTTGTACTTTTAAGCCACTCAGATACCCTACGGGCTCGGAAAGTGCAACGAAACCATCAAATTTTAGCTAGAAACTGTATTTTTGTCGATTTTTATTGAATTTGAACTATATTTCAACGTTTTTTGATGGTTCTGAGCCACCAAACACACTTAAAGCATGCAGAATCGACTCAGAATAGGAAAAGGAGACGTTTAGGTCAATTTTATGCATTCTGGCGTTCGTAGATACAAGAAAACTGTTAAAATTCTTCAGAAACGTCACTTTTGAAGTGTTTTCTTGTACTTTTAAGCCACTCAGATACCCTACGGGCTCGGAAAGTGCAACGAAACCATCAAATTTTAGCTAGAAACTGTATTTTTGTCGATTTTTATTGAATTTGAACTATATTTCAACGTTTTTTGATGGTTCTGAGCCACCAAACACACTTAAAGCATGCAGAATCGACTCAGAATAGGAAAAGGAGTCGTTTAGGTCAATTTTATGCATTCTGGCGTTCGTAGATACAAGAAAACTGTTAAAATTCTTCAGAAACGTCACTTTTGAAGTGTTTTCTTGTACTTTTAAGCCACTCAGATACCCTACGGGCTCGGAAAGTGCAACGAAACCATCAAATTTTAGCTAGAAACTGTATTTTTGTCGATTTTTATTGAATTTGAACTATATTTCAATGTTTTTTGATGGTTCTGAGCCACCAAACATACTTAAAGCATGCAGAATCGACTCAGAATAGGAAAAGGAGACGTTTAGGTCAATTTTATGCATTCTGGCGTTCGTAGATACAAGAAAACTGTTAAAATTCTTCAGAAACGTCACTTTTGAAGTGTTTTCTTGTACTTTTAAGCCACTCAGATACCCTACGGGCTCGGAAAGTGCAACGAAACCATCAAATTTTAGCTAGAAACTGTATTTTTGTCGATTTTTATTGAATTTGAACTATATTTCAACGTTTTTTGATGGTTCTGAGCCACCAAACACACTTAAAGCATGCAGAATCGGCTCAGAATAGGAAAAGGAGACGTTTAGGTCAATTTTATGCATTCTGGCGTTCGTAGATACAAGAAAACTGTTAAAGTTCTTCAGAAACGTCACTTTTGAAGTGTTTTCTTGTACTTTTAAGCCACTCAGATACCCTACGGGCTCGGAAAGTGCAACGAAACCATCAAATTTTAGCTAGAAACTGTATTTTTGTCGATTTTTATTGAATTTGAACTATATTTCAACGTTTTTTGATGGTTCTGAGCCACCAAACACACTTAAAGCATGCAGAATCGACTCAGAATAGGAAAAGGAGACGTTTAGGTCAATTTTATGCATTCTGGCGTTCGTAGATATAAGAAAACTGTTAAAATTCTTCAGAAACGTCACTTTTGAAGTGTTTTCTTGTACTTTTAAGCCACTCAGATACCCTACGGGCTCGGAAAGTGCAACGAAACCATCAAATTTTAGCTAGAAACTGTATTTTTGTCGATTTTTATTGAATTTGAACTATATTTCAACGTTTTTTGATGGTTCTGAGCCACCAAACACACTTAAAGCATGCAGAATCGACTCAGAATAGGAAAAGGAGACGTTTAGGTCAATTTTATGCATTCTGGCGTTCGTAGATACAAGAAAACTGTTAAAATTCTTCAGAAACGTCACTTTTGAAGTGTTTTCTTGTACTTTTAAGCCACTCAGATACCCTACGGGCTCGGAAAGTGCAACGAAACCATCAAATTTTAGCTAGAAACTGTATTTTTGTCGATTTTTATTGAATTTGAACTATATTTCAACGTTTTTTGATGGTTCTGAGCCACCAAACACACTTAAAGCATGCAGAATCGACTCAGAATAGGAAAAGGAGACGTTTAGGTCAATTTTATGCATTCTGGCGTTCGTAGATACAAGTAAACTGTTAAAATTCTTCAGAAACGTCACGTTTGAAGTGTTTTCTTGTACTTTTAAGCCACTCAGATACCCTACGGGCTCGGAAAGTGCAACGAAACCATCAAATTTTAGCTAGAAACTGTATTTTTGTCGATTTTTATTGAATTTGAACTATATTTCAACGTTTTTTGATGGTTCTGAGCCACCAAACACACTTAAAGCATGCAGAATCGACTCAGAATAGGAAAAGGAGACGTTTAGGTCAATTTTATGCATTCTGGCGTTCGTAGATACAAGAAAACTGTTAAAATTCTTCAGAAACGTCACTTTTGAAGTGTTTTCTTGTACTTTTAAGCCACTCAGATACCCTACGGGCTCGGAAAGTGCAACGAAACCATCAAATTTTAGCTAGAAACTGTATTTTTGTCGATTTTTATTGAATTTGAACTATATTTCAACGTTTTTTGATGGTTCTGAGCCACCAAACACACTTAAAGCATGCAGAATCGACTCAGAATAGGAAAAGGAGACGTTTAGGTCAATTTTATGCATTCTGGCGTTCGTAGATACAAGAAAACTGTTAAAATTCTTCAGAAACGTCACTTTTGAAGTGTTTTCTTGTACTTTTAAGCCACTCAGATACCCTACGGGCTCGGAAAGTGCAACGAAACCATCAAATTTTAGCTAGAAACTGTATTTTTGTCGATTTTTATTGAATTTGAACTATATTTCAACGTTTTTTGATGGTTCTGAGCCACCAAACACACTTAAAGCATGCAGAATCGACTCAGAATAGGAAAAGGAGACGTTTAGGTCAATTTTATGCATTCTGGCGTTCGTAGATACAAGAAAACTGTTAAAATTCTTCAGAAACGTCACTTTTGAAGTGTTTTCTTGTACTTTTAAGCCACTCAGATACCCTACGGGCTCGGAAAGTGCAACGAAACCATCAAATTTTAGCTAGAAACTGTATTTTTGTCGATTTTTATTGAATTTGAACTATATTTCAACGTTTTTTGATGGTTCTGAGCCACCAAACACACTTAAAGCATGCAGAATCGACTCAGAATAGGAAAAGGAGACGTTTAGGTCAATTTTATGCATTCTGGCGTTCGTAGATACAAGAAAACTGTTAAAATTCTTCAGAAACGTCACTTTTGAAGTGTTTTCTTGTACTTTTAAGCCACTCAGATACCCTACGGGCTCGGAAAGTGCAACGAAACCATCAAATTTTAGCTAGAAACTGTATTTTTGTCGATTTTGATTGAATTTGAACTATATTTCAACGTTTTTTGATGGTTCTGAGCCACCAAACACACTTAAAGCATGCAGAATCGACTCAGAATAGGAAAAGGAGACGTTTAGGTCGATTTTATGCATTCTGGCGTTCGTAGATTCAAGAAAACTGTTAAAATTCTTCAGAAACGTCACTTTTGAAGTGTTTTCTTGTACTTTTAAGCCACTCAGATACCCTACGGGCTCGGAAAGTGCAACGAAACCATCAAATTTTAGCTAGAAACTGTATTTTTGTCGATTTTTATTGAATTTGAACTATATTTCAACGTTTTTTGATGGTTCTGAGCCACCAAACACACTTAAAGCATGCAGAATCGACTCAGAATAGGAAAAGGAGACGTTTAGGTCAATTTTATGCATTCTGGCGTTCGTAGATACAAGAAAACTGTTAAAATTCTTCAGAAACGTCACTTTTGAAGTGTTTTCTTGTACTTTTAAGCCACTCAGATACCCTACGGGCTCGGAAAGTGCAACGAAACCATCAAATTTTAGCTAGAAACTGTATTTTTGTCGATTTTTATTGAATTTGAACTATATTTCAACGTTTTTTGATGGTTCTGAGCCACCAAACACACTTAAAGCATGCAGAATCGACTCAGAATAGGAAAAGGAGACGTTTAGGTCAATTTTATGCATTCTGGCGTTCGTAGATACAAGAAAACTGTTAAAATTCTTCAGAAACGTCACTTTTGAAGTGTTTTCTTGTACTTTTAAGCCACTCAGATACCCTACGGGCTCGGAAAGTGCAACGAAACCATCAAATTTTAGCTAGAAACTGTATTTTTGTCGATTTTTATTGAATTTGAACTATATTTCAACGCTTTTTGATGGTTCTGAGCCACCAAACACACTTAAAGCATGCAGAATCGACTCAGAATAGGAAAAGGAGACGTTTAGGTCAATTTTATGCATTCTGGCGTTCGTAGATACAAGAAAACTGTTAAAATTCTTCAGAAACGTCACTTTTGAAGTGTTTTCTTGTACTTTTAAGCCAGTCAGATACCCTATGGGCTCGGAAAGTGCAACGAAACCATCAAATTTTAGCTAGAAACTGTATTTTTGTCGATTTTTATTGAATTTGAACTATATTTCAACGTTTTTTGATGGTTCTGAGCCACCAAACACACTTAAAGCATGCAGAATCGACTCAGAATAGGAAAAGGAGACGTTTAGGTCAATTTTATGCATTCTGGCGTTCGTAGATACAAGAAAACTGTTAAAATTCTTCAGAAACGTCACTTTTGAAGTGTTTTCTTGTACTTTTAAGCCACTCAGATACCCTACGGGCTCGGAAAGTGCAACGAAACCATCAAATTTTAGCTAGAAACTGTATTTTTGTCGATTTTTATTGAATTTGAACTATATTTCAACGTTTTTTGATGGTTCTGAGCCACCAAACACACTTAAAGCATGCAGAATCGACTCAGAATAGGAAAAGGAGACGTTTAGGTCAATTTTATGCATTCTGGCGTTCGTAGATACAAGAAAACTGTTAAAATTCTTCAGAAACGTCACTTTTGAAGTGTTTTCTTGTACTTTTAAGCCACTCAGATACCCTACGGGCTCGGAAAGTGCAACGAAACCATCAAATTTTAGCTAGAAACTGTATTTTTGTCGATTTTTATTGAATTTGAACTATATTTCAACGTTTTTTGATGGTTCTGAGCCACCAAACACACTTAAAGCATGCAGAATCGACTCAGAATAGGAAAAGGAGACGTTTAGGTCAATTTTATGCATTCTGGCGTTCGTAGATATAAGAAAACTGTTAAAATTCTTCAGAAACGTCACTTTTGAAGTGTTTTCTTGTACTTTTAAGCCACTCAGATACCCTACGGGCTCGGAAAGTGCAACGAAACCATCAAATTTTAGCTAGAAACTGTATTTTTGTCGATTTTTATTGAATTTGAACTATATTTCAACGTTTTTTGATGGTTCTGAGCCACCAACACACTTAAAGCATGCAGAATCGACTCAGAATAGGAAAAGGAGACGTTTAGGTCAATTTTATGCATTCTGGCGTTCGTAGATACAAGAAAACTGTTAAAATTCTTCAGAAACGTCACTTTTGAAGTGTTTTCTTGTACTTTTAAGCCACTCAGATACCCTACGGGCTCGGAAAGTGCAACGAAACCATCAAATTTTAGCTAGAAACTGTATTTTTGTCGATTTTTATTGAATTTGAACTTTATTTCAACGTTTTTTGATGGTTCTGAGCCACCAAACACACTTAAAGCATGCAGAATCGACTCAGAATAGGAAAAGGAGACGTTTAGGTCAATTTTATGCATTCTGGCGTTCGTAGATACAAGAAAACTGTTAAAATTCTTCAGAAACGTCACTTTTGAAGTGTTTTCTTGTACTTTTAAGCCACTCAGATAACCTACGGGCCCGGAAAGTGCAACGAAACCATCAAATTTTAGCTAGAAACTGTATTTTTGTCAATTTTTATTGAATTTGAACTATATTTCAACGTTTTTTGATGGTTCTGAGCCACCAAACACACTTAAAGCATGCAGAATCGACTCAGAATAGGAAAAGGAGACGTTTAGGTCAATTTTATGCATTCTGGCGTTCGTAGATACAAGAAAACTGTTAAAATTCTTCAGAAACGTCACTTTTGAAATGTTTTCTTGTACTTTTAAGCCACTCAGATACCCTACGGGCTCGGAAAGTGCAACGAAACCATCAAATTTTAGCTAGAAACTGTATTTTTGTCGATTTTTATTGAATTTGAACTATATTTCAACGTTTTTTGATGGTTCTGAGCCACCAAACACACTTAAAGCATGCAGAATCGACTCAGAATAGGAAAAGGAGACGTTTAGGTCAATTTTATACATTCTGGCGTTCGTAGATACAAGAAAGCTGTTAAAATTCTTCAGAAACGTCACTTTTGAAGTGTTTTCTTGTACTTTTAAGCCACTCAGATACCCTACGGGCTCGGAAAGTGCAACGAAACCATCAAATTTTAGCTAGAAACTGTATTTTTGTCGATTTTTATTGAATTTGAACTATATTTCAACGTTTTTTGATGGTTCTGAGCCACCAAACACACTTAAAGCATGCAGAATCGACTCAGAATAGGAAAAGGAGACGTTTAGGTCAATTTTATGCATTCTGGCGTTCGTAGATACAAGAAAACTGTTAAAATTCTTCACAAACGTCACTTTTGAAGTGTTTTCTTGTACTTTTAAGCCACTCAGATACCCTACGGGCTCGGAAAGTGCAACGAAACCATCAAATTTTAGCTAGAAACTGTATTTTTGTCGATTTTTATTGAATTTGAACTATATTTCAACGTTTTTTGATGGTTCTGAGCCACCAAACACACTTAAAGCATGCAGAATCGACTCAGAATAGGAAAAGGAGACGTTTAGGTCAATTTTATGCATTCTGGCGTTCGTAGATACAAGAAAACTGTTAAAATTCTTCAGAAACGTCACTTTTGAAGTGTTTTCTTGTACTTTTAAGCCACTCAGATACCCTACGGGCTCGGAAAGTGCAACGAAACCATCAAATTTTAGCTAGAAACTGTATTTTTGTCGATTTTTATTGAATTTGAACTATATTTGAACGTTTTTTGATGGTTCTGAGCCACCAAACACACTTAAAGCATGCAGAATCGACTCAGAATAGGAAAAGGAGACGTTTAGGTCAATTTTATGCATTCTGGCGTTCGTAGATACAAGAAAACTGTTAAAATTCTTCAGAAACGTCACTTTTGAAGTGTTTTCTTGTACTTTTAAGCCACTCAGATACCCTACGGGCTCGGAAAGTGCAACGAAACCATCAAATTTTAGCTAGAAACTGTATTTTTGTCGATTTTTATTGAATTTGAACTATATTTCAACGTTTTTTGATGGTTCTGAGCCACCAAACACACTTAAAGCATGCAGAATCGACTCAGAATAGAAAAAGGAGACGTTTAGGTCAATTTTATGCATTCTGGCGTTCGTAGATACAAGAAAACTGTTAAAATTCTTCAGAAACGTCACTTTTGAAGTGTTTTCTTGTACTTTTAAGCCACTCAGATACCCTACGGGCTCGGAAAGTGCAACGAAACCATCAAATTTTAGCTAGAAACTGTATTTTTGTCGATTTTTATTGAATTTGAACTTTATTTCAACGTTTTTTGATGGTTCTGAGCCACCAAACACACTTAAAGCATGCAGAATCGACTCAGAATAGGAAAAGGAGACGTTTAGGTCAATTTTATGCATTCTGGCGTTCGTAGATACAGGAAAACTGTTAAAATTCTTCAGAAACGTCACTTTTGAAGTGTTTTCTTGTACTTTTAAGCCACTCAGATACCCTACGGGCTCGGAAAGTGCAACGAAACCATCAAATTTTAGCTAGAAACTGTATTTTTGTCGATTTTTATTGAATTTGAACTATATTTCAACGTTTTTTGATGGTTCTGAGCCACCAAACACACTTAAAGCATGCAGAATCGACTCAGAATAGGAAAAGGAGACGTTTAGGTCAATTTTATGCATTCTGGCGTTCGTAGATACAAGAAAACTGTTAAAATTCTTCACAAACGTCACTTTTGAAGTGTTTTCTTGTACTTTTAAGCCACTCAGATACCCTACGGGCTCGGAAAGTGCAACGAAACCATCAAATTTTAGCTAGAAACTGTATTTTTGTCGATTTTTATTGAATTTGAACTATATTTCAACGTTTTTTGATGGTTCTGAGCCACCAAACACACTTAAAGCATGCAGAATCGACTCAGAATAGGAAAAGGAGACGTTTAGGTCAATTTTATGCATTCTGGCGTTCGTAGATACAAGAAAACTGTTAAAATTCTTCAGAAACGTCACTTTTGAAGTGTTTTCTTGTACTTTTAAGCCACTCAGATACCCTACGGGCTCGGAAAGTGCAACGAAACCATCAAATTTTAGCTAGAAACTGTATTTTTGTCGATTTTTATTGAATTTGAACTATATTTGAACGTTTTTTGATGGTTCTGAGCCACCAAACACACTTAAAGCATGCAGAATCGACTCAGAATAGGAAAAGGAGACGTTTAGGTCAATTTTATGCATTCTGGCGTTCGTAGATACAAGAAAACTGTTAAAATTCTTCAGAAACGTCACTTTTGAAGTGTTTTCTTGTACTTTTAAGCCACTCAGATACCCTACGGGCTCGGAAAGTGCAACGAAACCATCAAATTTTAGCTAGAAACTGTATTTTTGTCGATTTTTATTGAATTTGAACTATATTTCAACGTTTTTTGATGGTTCTGAGCCACCAAACACACTTAAAGCATGCAGAATCGACTCAGAATAGAAAAAGGAGACGTTTAGGTCAATTTTATGCATTCTGGCGTTCGTAGATACAAGAAAACTGTTAAAATTCTTCAGAAACGTCACTTTTGAAGTGTTTTCTTGTACTTTTAAGCCACTCAGATACCCTACGGGCTCGGAAAGTGCAACGAAACCATCAAATTTTAGCTAGAAACTGTATTTTTGTCGATTTTTATTGAATTTGAACTTTATTTCAACGTTTTTTTGATGGTTCTGAGCCACCAAACACACTTAAAGCATGCAGAATCGACTCAGAATAGGAAAAGGAGACGTTTAGGTCAATTTTATGCATTCTGGCGTTCGTAGATACAGGAAAACTGTTAAAATTCTTCAGAAACGTCACTTTTGAAGTGTTTTCTTGTACTTTTAAGCCACTCAGATACCCTACGGGCTCGGAAAGTGCAACGAAACCATCAAATTTTAGCTAGAAACTGTATTTTTGTCGATTTTTATTGAATTTGAACTATATTTCAAAGTTTTTTGATGGTTCTGAGCCACCAAACACACTTAAAGCATGCAGAATCGACTCAGAATAGGAAAAGGAGACGTTTAGGTCAATTTTATGCATTCTGGCGTTCGTAGATACAAGAAAACTGTTAAAATTCTTCAGAAACGTCACTTTTGAAGTGTTTTCTTGTACTTTTAAGCCACTCAGATACCCTACGGGCTCGGAAAGTGCAACGAAACCATCAAATTTTAGCTAGAAACTGTATTTTTGTCGATTTTTATTGAATTTGAACTATATTTCAACGTTTTTTGATGGTTCTGAGCCACCAAACACACTTAAAGCATGCAGAATCGACTCAGAATAGGAAAAGGAGACGTTTAGGTCAATTTTATGCATTCTGGCATTCCTAGATACAAGAAAGCTGTTAAAATTCTTCAGAAACGTCACTTTTGAAGTGTTTTCTTGTACTTTTAAGCCACTCAGATACCCGACGGGCTTGGAAAGTGCAACGAAACCATCAAATTTTAGCTAGAAACTGTATTTTTGTCGATTTTTATTGAATTTGAACTATATTTCAACGTTTTTTGATGGTTCTGAGCCACCAAACGCACTTAAAGCATGCAGAATCGACTCAGAATAGGAAAAGGAGACGTTTAGGTCAATTTTATGCATTCTGGCGTTCGTAGATACAAGAAAACTGTTAAAATTCTTCAGAAACGTCACTTTTGAAGTGTTTTCTTGTACTTTTAAGCCACTCAGATACCCTACGGGCTCGGAAAGTGCAACGAAACCATCAAATTTTAGCTAGAAACTGTATTTTTGTCGATTTTTATTGAATTTGAACTATATTTCAACGTTTTTTGATGGTTCTGAGCCACCAAACACACTTAAAGCATGCAGAATCGACTCAGAATAGGAAAAGGAGACGTTTAGGTCAATTTTATGCATTCTGGCGTTCGTAGATACAAGAAAACTGTTAAAATTCTTCAGAAACGTCACTTTTGAAGTGTTTTCTTGTACTTTTAAGCCACTCAGATACCCTATGGGCTCGGAAAGTGCAACGAAACCATCAAATTTTAGCTAGAAACTGTATTTTTGTCGATTTTTATTGAATTTGAACTATATTTCAACGTTTTTTGATGGTTCTGAGCCACCAAACACACTTAAAGCATGCAGAATCGACTCAGAATAGGAAAAGGAGACGTTTAGGTCAATTTTATGCATTCTGGCGTTCGTAGATACAAGAAAACTGTTAAAATTCTTCAGAAACGTCACTTTTGAAGTGTTTTCTTGTACTTTTAAGCCACTCAGATACCCTACGGGCTCGGAAAGTGCAACGAAACCATCAAATTTTAGCTAGAAACTGTATTTTTGTCGATTTTTATTGAATTTGAACTATATTTCAACGTTTTTTGATGGTTCTGAGCCACCAAACACACTTAAAGCATGCAGAATCGACTCAGAATAGGAAAAGGAGACGTTTAGGTCAATTTTATGCATTCTGGCGTTCGTAGATACAAGAAAACTGTTAAAATTCTTCAGAAACGTCACTTTTGAAGTGTTTTCTTGTACTTTTAAGCCACTCAGATACCCTACGGGCTCGGAAAGTGCAACGAAACCATCAAATTTTAGCTAGAAACTGTATTTTTGTCGATTTTTATTGAATTTGAACTATAT
>NW_026973339.1:0-22029 GCF_036711695.1 Zophobas morio | reverse complement strand
CTTTAAGTATGTTTAGTGGCTCAGAACCATCAAAAAACGTTGAAATATAGTTCAAATTCAATAAAAATCGACAAAAATACAGTTTCTAGCTAAAATTTGATGGTTTCGTTGCACTTTCCGAGCCCGTTGGGTATCTGATTGGATTAAAACTACAAGAAAACACTTCAAAAGTGACGTTTCTGAAGAATTTTAACAGTTTTCTTGTATCTACGAACGCCAGAATGCATAAAATTGACCTAAACGTCTCCTTTTCCTATTCTGAGTCGATTCTGCATGCTTTAAGTGTGTTTGGTGGCTCAGAACCATCAAAAAACGTTGAAAAATAGTTCAAATTCAATAAAAATCGACAAAAATACAGTTTCTAGCTAAAATTTGATGGTTTCGTTGCACTTTCCGAGCCCGTAGGGTATCTGATTGGCTTAAAAGTACAAGAAAACACTTCAAAAGTGACGTTTCTGAAGAATTTTAACAGTTTTCTTGTATCTACGAACGCCAGAATGCATAAAATTGACCTAAACGTCTCCTTTTCCTATTCTGAGTCGATTCTGCATGCTTTAAGTGTGTTTGGTGGCTCAGAACCATCAAAAAACGTTGAAATATAGTTCAAATTCAATAAAAATCGACAAAAATACAGTTTCTAGCTAAAATTTGATGGTTTCGTTGCACTTTCCGAGCCCGTAGGGTATCTGATTGGCTTAAAAGTACAAGAAAACACTTCAAAAGTGACGTTTCTGAAGAATTTTAACAGTTTTCTTGTATCTACGAACGCCAGAATGCATAAATTTGACCTAAACGTCTCCTTTTCCTATTCTGAGTCGATTCTGCATGCTTTAAGTGTGTTTGGTGGCTCAGAACCATCAAAAAACGTTGAAATATAGTTCAAATTCAATAAAAATCGACAAAAATACAGTTTCTAGCTAAAATTTGATGGTTTCGTTGCACTTTCCGAGCCCGTAGGGTATCTGATTGGCTTAAAAGTACAAGAAAACACTTCAAAAGTGACGTTTCTGAAGAATTTTAACAGTTTTGTTGTATCTACGAACGCCAGAATGCATAAAATTGACCTAAACGTCTCCTTTTCCTATTCTGAGTCGATTCTGCATGCTTTAAGTGTGTTTGGTGGCTCAGAACCATCAAAAAACGTTGAAATATAGTTCAAATTCAATAAAAATCGACAAAAATACAGTTTCTAGCTAAAATTTGATGGTTTCGTTGCACTTTCCGAGCCCGTAGGGTATCTGATTGGCTTAAAGTACAAGAAAACACTTCAAAAGTGACGTTTCTGAAGAATTTTAACAGTTTTCTTGTATCTACGAACGCCAGAATGCATAAAATTGACCTAAACGTCTCCTTTTCCTATTCTGAGTCGATTCTGCATGCTTTAAGTGTGTTTGGTGGCTCAGAACCATCAAAAAACGTTGAAATATAGTTCAAATTCAATAAAAATCGACAAAAATACAGTTTCTAGCTAAAATTTGATGGTTTCGTTGCACTTTCCGAGCCCGTAGGGTATCTGATTGGCTTAAAAGTACAAGAAAACACTTCAAAAGTGACGTTTCTGAAGAATTTTAACAGTTTTCTTGTATCTACGAACGCCAGAATGCATAAAATTGACCTAAACGTCTCCTTTTCCTATTCTGAGTCGATTCTGCATGCTTTAAGTGTGTTTGGTGGCTCAGAACCATCAAAAAACTTTGAAATATAGTTCAAATTCAATAAAAATCGACAAAAATACTGTTTCTAGCTAAAATTTGATGGTTTCGTTGCACTTTCCGAGCCCGTAGGGTATCTGATTGGCTTAAAAGTACAAGAAAACACTTCAAAAGTGACGTTTCTGAAGAATTTTAACAGTTTTCTTGTATCTACGAACGCCAGAATGCATAAAATTGACCTAAACGTCTCCTTTTCCTATTCTGAGTCGATTCTGCATGCTTTAAGTGTGTTTGGTGGCTCAGAACCATCAAAAAACGTTGAAATATAGTTCAAATTCAATAAAAATCGACAAAAATACAGTTTCTAGCTAAAATTTGATGGTTTCGTTGCACTTTCCGAGCCCGTAGGGTATCTGATTGGCTTAAAAGTACAAGAAAACACTTCAAAAGTGACGTTTCTGAAGAATTTTAACAGTTTTCTTGTATCTACGAACGCCAGAATGCATAAAATTGACCTAGACGTCTCCTTTTCCTATTCTGAGTCGATTCTGCATGCTTTAAGTGTGTTTGGTGGCTCAGAACCATCAAAAAACGTTGAAATATAGTTCAAATTCAATAAAAATCGACAAAAATACAGTTTCTAGCTAAAATTTGATGGTTTCGTTGCTCTTTCCGAGCCCGTAGGGTATCTGATTGGCTTAAAAGTACAAGAAAACACTTCAAAAGTGACGTTTCTGAAGAATTTTAACAGTTTTCTTGTATCTACGAACGCCAGAATGCATAAAATTGACCTAAACGTCTCCTTTTCCTATTCTGAGTCGATTCTGCATGCTTTAAGTGTGTTTGGTGGCTCAGAACCATCAAAAAACGTTGAAATATAGTTCAAATTCAATAAAAATCGACAAAAATACAGTTTCTAGCTAAAATTTGATGGTTTCGTTGCACTTTCCGAGCCCGTAGGGTATCGGATTGGCTTAAAAGTACAAGAAAACACTTCAAAAGTGACGTTTCTGAAGAATTTTAACAGTTTTCTTGTTTCTACGAACGCCAGAATGCATAAAATTGATCTAAACGTCTCCTTTTCCTATTCTGAGTCGATTCTGCATGCTTTAAGTGTGTTTGGTGGCTCAGAACCATCAAAAAACGTTGAAATATAGTTCAAATTCAATAAAAATCGACAAAAATACAGTTTCTAGCTAAAATTTGATGGTTTCGTTGCACTTTGCGAGCCCGTAGGGTATCTGATTGGCTTAAAAGTACAAGAAAACACTTCAAAAGTGACGTTTCTGAAGAATTTTAACAGTTTTCTTGTATCTACGAACGCCAGAATGCATAAAATTGACCTAAACGTCTCCTTTTCCTATTCTGAGTCGATTCTGCATGCTTTAAGTGTGTTTGGTGGCTCAGAACCATCAAAAAACGTTGAAATATAGTTCAAATTCAATAAAAATCGACAAAAATACAGTTTCTAGCTAAAATTTGATGGTTTCGTTGCACTTTCCGAGCCCGTAGGGTATCTGATTGGCTTAAAAGTACAAGAAAACACTTCAAAAGTGACGTTTCTGAAGAATTTTAACAGTTTTCTCGTATCTACGAACGCCAGAATGCATAAAATTGACCTAAACGTCTCCTTTTCCTATTCTGAGTCGATTCTGCATGCTTTAAGTGTGTTTGGTGGCTCAGAACCATCAAAAAACGTTGAAATATAGTTCAAATTCAATAAAAATCGACAAAAATACAGTTTCTAGCTAAAATTTGATGGTTTCGTTGCACTTTCCGAGCCCGTAGGGTATCTGATTGGCTTAAAAGTACAAGAAAACACTTCAAAAGTGACGTTTCTGAAGAATTTTAACAGTTTTCTTGTATCTACGAACGCCAGAATGCATAAAATTGACCTAAACGTCTCCTTTTCCTATTCTGAGTCGATTCTGCATGCTTTAAGTGTGTTTGGTGGCTCAGAACCATCAAAAAACGTTGAAATATAGTTCAAATTCAATAAAAATCGACAAAAATACAGTTTCTAGCTAAAATTTGATGGTTTCGTTGCACTTTCCGAGCCCGTAGGGTATCTGATTGGCTTAAAAGTACAAGAAAACACTTCAGAAGTGACGTTTCTGAAGAATTTTAACAGTTTTCTTGTATCTACGAACGCCAGAATGCATAAAATTGACCTAAACGTCTCCTTTTCCTATTCTGAGTCGATTCTGCATGCTTTAAGTGTGTTTGGTGGCTCAGAACCATCAAAAAACGTTGAAATATAGTTCAAATTCAATAAAAATCGACAAAAATACAGTTTCTAGCTAAAATTTGATGGTTTCGTTGCACTTTCCGAGCCCGTAGGGTATCTGATTGGCTTAAAAGTACAAGAAAACACTTCAAAAGTGACGTTTCTGAAGAATTTTAAACAGTTTTCTTGTATCTACGAACGCCAGAATGCATAAAATTGACCTAAACGTCTCCTTTTCCTATTCTGAGTCGATTCTGCATGCTTTAAGTGTGTTTGGTGGCTCAGAACCATCAAAAAACGTTGAAATATAGTTCAAATTCAATAAAAATCGACAAAAATACAGTTTCTAGCTAAAATTTGATGGTTTCGTTGCACTTTCCGAGCCCGTTGGGTATCTGATTGGCTTAAAAGTACAAGAAAACACTTCAAAAGTGACGTTTCTGAAGAATTTTAACAGTTTTCTTGTATCTACGAACGCCAGAATGCATAAAATTGACCTAAACGTCTCCTTTTCCTGTTCTGAATCGATTCTGCATGCTTTAAGTGTGTTTGGTGGCTCAGAACCATCAAAAAAACGTTGAAATATAGTTCAAATTCAATAAAAATCGACAAAAATACAGTTTCTAGCTAAAATTTGATGGTTTCGTTGCACTTTCCGAGCCCGTAGGGTATCTGATTGGCTTAAAAGTACAAGAAAACACTTCAAAAGTGAGGTTTCTGAAGAATTTTAACAGTTTTCTTGTATCTACGAACGCCAGAATGCATAAAATTGACCTAAACGTCTCCTTTTCCTATTCTGAGTCGATTCTGCATGCTTTAAGTGTGTTTGGTGGCTCAGAACCATCAAAAAACGTTGAAATATAGTTCAAATTCAATAAAAATCGACAAAAATACAGTTTCTAGCTAAAATTTGATGGTTTCGTTGCACTTTCCGAGCCCGTAGAGTATCTGATTGGCTTAAAAGTACAAGAAAACACTTCAAAAGTGACGTTTCTGAAGAATTTTAACAGTTTTCTTGTATCTACGAACGCCAGAATGCATAAAATTGACCTAAACGTCTCCTTTTCCTATTCTGAGTCGATTCTGCATGCTTTAAGTGTGTTTGGTGGCTCAGAACCATCAAAAAACGTTGAAATATAGTTCAAATTCAATAAAAATCGACAAAAATACAGTTTCTAGCTAAAATTTGATGGTTTCGTTGCACTTTCCGAGCCCGTAGGGTATCTGATTGGCTTAAAAGTACAAGAAAACACTTCAAAAGTGACGTTTTTTGATGGTTCTGAGCCACCAAATAAGTGTGTTTAAAAGTACAAGAAAACACTTCAAAAGTGACGTTTTTTGATGGTTCTGAGCCACCAAATAAGTGTGTTTGGTGGCTCAGAACCATCAAAAAACGTCACTTTTGAAGTGTTTTCTTGTACTTTTAAGCCAATCAGATACCCTACGGGCTCGGAAAGTGCAACGAAACCATCAAATTTTAGCTAGAAACTGTATTTTTGTCGATTTTTATTGAATTTGAACTATATTTCAACGTTTTTTGATGGTTCTGAGCCACCAAACACACTTAAAGCATGCAGAATCGACTCAGAATAGGAAAAGGAGACGTTTAGGTCAATTTTATGCATTCTGGCGTTCGTAGATACAAGAAAACTGTTAAAATTCTTCAGAAACGTCACTTTTGAAGTGTTTTCTTGTACTTTTAAGCCAATCAGATACCCTACGGGCTCGCAAAGTGCAACGAAACCATCAAATTTTAGCTAGAAACTGTATTTTTGTCGATTTTTATTGAATTTGAACTATATTTCAACGTTTTTTGATGGTTCTGAGCCACCAAACACACTTAAAGCATGCAGAATCGACTCAGAATAGGAAAAGGAGACGTTTAGATCAATTTTATGCATTCTGGCGTTCGTAGAAACAAGAAAACTGTTAAAATTCTTCAGAAACGTCACTTTTGAAGTGTTTTCTTGTACTTTTAAGCCAATCCGATACCCTACGGGCTCGGAAAGTGCAACGAAACCATAAAATTTTAGCTAGAAACTGTATTTTTGTCGATTTTTATTGAATTTGAACTATATTTCAACGTTTTTTGATGGTTCTGAGCCACCAAACACACTTAAAGCATGCAGAATCGACTCAGAATAGGAAAAGGAGACGTTTAGGTCAATTTTATGCATTCTGGCGTTAGTAGATACAAGAAAACTGTTAAAATTCTTCAGAAACGTCACTTTTGAAGTGTTTTCTTGTACTTTTAAGCCAATCAGATACCCTACGGGCTCGGAAAGTGCAACGAAACCATCAAATTTTAGCTAGAAACTGTATTTTTGTCGATTTTTATTGAATTTGAACTATATTTCAACGTTTTTTGATGGTTCTGAGCCACCAAACACACTTAAAGCATGCAGAATCGACTCAGAATAGGAAAAGGAGACGTTTAGGTCAATTTTATGCATTCTGGCGTTCGTAGATACAAGAAAACTGTTAAAATTCTTCAGAAACGTCACTTTTGAAGTGTTTTCTTGTACTTTTCAGCCAATCAGATACCCTACGGGCTCGGAAAGTGCAACGAAACCATCAAATTTTAGCTAGAAACTGTATTTTTGTCGATTTTTATTGAATTTGAACTATATTTCAACGTTTTTTGATGGTTCTGAGCCACCAAACACACTTAAAGCATGCAGAATCGACTCAGAATAGGAAAAGGAGACGTTTAGGTCAATTTTATGCATTCTGGCGTTCGTAGATACAAGAAAACTGTTAAAATTCTTCAGAAACGTCACTTTTGAAGTGTTTTCTTGTACTTTTAAGCCAATCAGATACCCTACGGGCTCGGAAAGTGCAACGAAACCATCAAATTTTAGCTAGAAACTGTATTTTTGTCGATTTTTATTGAATTTGAACTATATTTCAACGTTTTTTGATGGTTCTGAGCCACCAAACACACTTAAAGCATGCAGAATCGACTCAGAATAGGAAAAGGAGACGTTTAGGTCAATTTTATGCATTCTGGCGTTCGTAGATACAAGAAAACTGTTAAAATTCTTCAGAAACGTCACTTCTGAAGTGTTTTCTTGTACTTTTAAGCCAATCAGATACCCTACGGGCTCGGAAAGTGCAACGAAATCATCAAATTTTAGCTAGAAACTGTATTTTTGTCGATTTTTATTGAATTTGAACTATATTTCAACGTTTTTTGATGGTTCTGAGCCACCAAACACACTTAAAGCATGCAGAATCGACTCAGAATAGGAAAAGGAGACGTTTAGGTCAATTTTATGCATTCTGGCGTTCGTAGATACAAGAAAACTGTTAAAATTCTTCAGAAACGTCACTTATGAAGTGTTTTCTTGTACTTTTAAGCCAATCAGATACCCTACGGGCTCGGAAAGTGCAACGAAACCATCAAATTTTAGCTAGAAACTGTATTTTTGTCGATTTTTATTGAATTTGAACTATATTTCAACGTTTTTTGATGGTTCTGAGCCACCAAACACACTTAAAGCATGCAGAATCGACTCAGAATAGGAAAAGGAGACGTTTAGGTCAATTTTATGCATTCTGGCGTTCGTAGATACAAGAAAACTGTTAAAATTCTTCAGAAACGTCACTTTTGAAGTGTTTTCTTGTACTTTTAAGCCAATCAGATACCCTACGGGCTCGGAAAGTGCAACGAAACCATCAAATTTTAGCTAGAAACTGTATTTTTGTCGATTTTTATTGAATTTGAACTATATTTCAACGTTTTTGATGGTTCTGAGCCACCAAACACACTTAAAGCATGCAGAATCGACTCAGAATAGGAAAAGGAGACGTTTAGGTCAATTTTATGCATTCTGGCGTTCGTAGATACAAGAAAACTGTTAAAATTCTTCAGAAACGTCACTTTTGAAGTGTTTTCTTGTACTTTTAAGCCAATCAGATACCCTACGGGCTCGGAAAGTGCAACGAAACCATCAAATTTTAGCTAGAAACTGTATTTTTGTCGATTTTTATTGAATTTAAACTATATTTCAACGTTTTTGATGGTTCTGAGCCACCAAACACACTTAAAGGATGCAGAATCGACTCAGAATAGGAAAAGGAGACGTTTAGGTCAATTTTATGCATTCTGGCGTTCGTAGATACAAGAAAACTGTTAAAATTCTTCAGAAACGTCACTTTTGAAGTGTTTTCTTGTACTTTTAAGCCAATCAGATACCCTACGGGCTCGGAAAGTGCAACGAAACCATCAAATTTTAGCTAGAAACTGTATTTTTGTCGATTTTTATTGAATTTGAACTATATTTCAACGTTTTTTGATGGTTCTGAGCCACCAAACACACTTAAAGCATGCAGAATCGACTCAGAATAGGAAAAGGAGACGTTTAGATCAATTTTATGCATTCTGGCGTTCGTAGATACAAGAAAACTGTTAAAATTCTTCAGAAACGTCACTTTTGAAGTGTTTTCTTGTACTTTTAAGCCAATCAGATACCCTACGGGCTCGGAAAGAGCAACGAAACCATCAAATTTTAGCTAGAAACTGTATTTTTGTCGATTTTTATTGAATTTGAACTATATTTCAACGTTTTTTGATGGTTCTGAGCCACCAAACACACTTAAAGCATGCAGAATCGACTCAGAATAGGAAAAGGAGACGTCTAGGTCAATTTTATGCATTCTGGCGTTCGTAGATACAAGAAAACTGTTAAAATTCTTCAGAAACGTCACTTTTGAAGTGTTTTCTTGTACTTTTAAGCCAATCAGATACCCTACGGGCTCGGAAAGTGCAACGAAACCATCAAATTTTAGCTAGAAACTGTATTTTTGTCGATTTTTATTGAATTTGAACTATATTTCAACGTTTTTTGATGGTTCTGAGCCACCAAACACACTTAAAGCATGCAGAATCGACTCAGAATAGGAAAAGGAGACGTTTAGGTCAATTTTATGCATTCTGGCGTTCGTAGATACAAGAAAACTGTTAAAATTCTTCAGAAACGTCACTTTTGAAGTGTTTTCTTGTACTTTTAAGCCAATCAGATACCCTACGGGCTCGGAAAGTGCAACGAAACCATCAAATTTTAGCTAGAAACTGTATTTTTGTCGATTTTTATTGAATTTGAACTATATTTCAACGTTTTTTGATGGTTCTGAGCCACCAAACACACTTAAAGCATGCAGAATCGACTCAGAATAGGAAAAGGAGACGTTTAGGTCAATTTTATGCATTCTGGCGTTCGTAGATACAAGAAAACTGTTAAAATTCTTCAGAAACGTCACTTTTGAAGTGTTTTCTTGTACTTTTAAGCCAATCAGATACCCTACGGGCTCGGAAAGTGCAACGAAACCATCAAATTTTAGCTAGAAACTGTATTTTTGTCGATTTTTATTGAATTTGAACTATATTTCAACGTTTTTTGATGGTTCTGAGCCACCAAACACACTTAAAGCATGCAGAATCGACTCAGAATAGGAAAAGGAGACGTTTAGGTCAATTTTATGCATTCTGGCGTTCGTAGATACAAGAAAACTGTTAAAATTCTTCAGAAACGTCACTTTTGAAGTGTTTTCTTGTACTTTAAGCCAATCAGATACCCTACGGGCTCGGAAAGTGCAACGAAACCATCAAATTTTAGCTAGAAACTGTATTTTTGTCGATTTTTATTGAATTTGAACTATATTTCAACGTTTTTTGATGGTTCTGAGCCACCAAACACACTTAAAGCATGCAGAATCGACTCAGAATAGGAAAAGGAGACGTTTAGGTCAATTTTATGCATTCTGGCGTTCGTAGATACAAGAAAACTGTTAAAATTCTTCAGAAACGTCACTTTTGAAGTGTTTTCTTGTACTTTTAAGCCAATCAGATAACCGACGGGCTCGGAAAGTGCAACGAAACCATCAAATTTTAGCTAGAAACTGTATTTTTGTCGATTTTTATTGAATTTGAACTATATTTCAACGTTTTTTGATGGTTCTGAGCCACCAAACACACTGAAAGCATGCAGAATCGACTCAGAATAGGAAAAGGAGACGTTTAGGTCAATTTTATGCATTCTGGCGTTCGTAGATACAAGAAAACTGTTAAAATTCTTCAGAAACGTCACTTTTGAAGTGTTTTCTTGTACTTTTAAGCCAATCAGATACCCTACGGGCTCGGAAAGTGCAACGAAACCATCAAATTTTAGCTAGAAACTGTATTTTTGTCGATTTTTATTGAATTTGAACTATATTTCAACGTTTTTTGATGGTTCTGAGCCACCAAACACACTTAAAGCATGCAGAATCGACTCAGAATAGGAAAAGGAGACGTTTAGGTCAATTTTATGCATTCTGGCGTTCGTAGATACAAGAAAACTGTTAAAATTCTTCAGAAACGTCACTTTTGAAGTGTTTTCTTGTACTTTTAAGCCAATCAGATACCCTACGGGCTCGGAAAGTGCAACGAAACCATCAAATTTTAGCTAGAAACTGTATTTTTGTCGATTTTTATTGAATTTGAACTATATTTCAACGTTTTTTGATGGTTCTGAGCCACCAAACACACTTAAAGCATGCAGAATCGACTCCGAATAGGAATAGGAGACGTTTAGATCAATTTTATGCATTCTGGCGTTCGTAGAAACAAGAAAACTGTTAAAATTCTTCAGAAACGTCACTTTTGAAGTGTTTTCTTGTACTTTTAAGCCAATCCGATACCCTACGGGCTCGGAAAGTGCAACGAAACCATCAAATTTTAGCTAGAAACTGTATTTTTGTCGATTTTTATTGAATTTGAACTATATTTCAACGTTTTTTGATGGTTCTGAGCCACCAAACACACTTAAAGCATGCAGAATCGACTCAGAATAGGAAAAGGAGACGTTTAGGTCAATTTTATGCATTCTGGCGTTCGTAGATACAAGAAAACTGTTAAAATTCTTCAGAAACGTCACTTTTGAAGTGTTTTCTTGTACTTTTAAGCCAATCAGATACCCTACGGGCTCGGAAAGTGCAACGAAACCATCAAATTTTAGCTAGAAACTGTATTTTTGTCGATTTTTATTGAATTTGAACTATATTTCAACGTTTTTTGATGGTTCTGAGCCACCAAACACACTTAAAGCATGCAGAATCGACTCAGAATAGGAAAAGGAGACGTTTAGGTCAATTTTATGCATTCTGGCGTTCGTAGATACAAGAAAACTGTTAAAATTCTTCAGAAACGTCACTTTTGAAGTGTTTTCTTGTACTTTTCAGCCAATCAGATACCCTACGGGCTCGGAAAGTGCAACGAAACCATCAAATTTTAGCTAGAAACTGTATTTTTGTCGATTTTTATTGAATTTGAACTATATTTCAACGTTTTTTGATGGTTCTGAGCCACCAAACACACTTAAAGCATGCAGAATCGACTCAGAATAGGAAAAGGAGACGTTTAGGTCAATTTTATGCATTCTGGCGTTCGTAGATACAAGAAAACTGTTAAAATTCTTCAGAAACGTCACTTTTGAAGTGTTTTCTTGTACTTTTAAGCCAATCAGATACCCTACGGGCTCGGAAAGTGCAACGAAACCATCAAATTTTAGCTAGAAACTGTATTTTTGTCGATTTTTATTGAATTTGAACTATATTTCAACGTTTTTTGATGGTTCTGAGCCACCAAACACACTTAAAGCATGCAGAATCGACTCCGAATAGGAATAGGAGACGTTTAGATCAATTTTATGCATTCTGGCGTTCGTAGAAACAAGAAAACTGTTAAAATTCTTCAGAAACGTCACTTTTGAAGTGTTTTCTTGTACTTTTAAGCCAATCCGATACCCTACGGGCTCGGAAAGTGCAACGAAACCATCAAATTTTAGCTAGAAACTGTATTTTTGTCGATTTTTATTGAATTTGAACTATATTTCAACGTTTTTTGATGGTTCTGAGCCACCAAACACACTTAAAGCATGCAGAATCGACTCAGAATAGGAAAAGGAGACGTTTAGGTCAATTTTATGCATTCTGGCGTTCGTAGATACAAGAAAACTGTTAAAATTCTTCAGAAACGTCACTTTTGAAGTGTTTTCTTGTACTTTTAAGCCAATCAGATACCCTACGGGCTCGGAAAGTGCAACGAAACCATCAAATTTTAGCTAGAAACTGTATTTTTGTCGATTTTTATTGAATTTGAACTATATTTCAACGTTTTTTGATGGTTCTGAGCCACCAAACACACTTAAAGCATGCAGAATCGACTCAGAATAGGAAAAGGAGACGTTTAGGTCAATTTTATGCATTCTGGCGTTCGTAGATACAAGAAAACTGTTAAAATTCTTCAGAAACGTCACTTTTGAAGTGTTTTCTTGTACTTTTCAGCCAATCAGATACCCTACGGGCTCGGAAAGTGCAACGAAACCATCAAATTTTAGCTAGAAACTGTATTTTTGTCGATTTTTATTGAATTTGAACTATATTTCAACGTTTTTTGATGGTTCTGAGCCACCAAACACACTTAAAGCATGCAGAATCGACTCAGAATAGGAAAAGGAGACGTTTAGGTCAATTTTATGCATTCTGGCGTTCGTAGATACAAGAAAACTGTTAAAATTCTTCAGAAACGTCACTTTTGAAGTGTTTTCTTGTACTTTTAAGCCAATCAGATACCCTACGGGCTCGGAAAGTGCAACGAAACCATCAAATTTTAGCTAGAAACTGTATTTTTGTCGATTTTTATTGAATTTGAACTATATTTCAACGTTTTTTGATGGTTCTGAGCCACCAAACACACTTAAAGCATGCAGAATCGACTCAGAATAGGAAAAGGAGACGTTTAGGTCAATTTTATGCATTCTGGCGTTCGTAGATACAAGAAAACTGTTAAAATTCTTCAGAAACGTCACTTCTGAAGTGTTTTCTTGTACTTTTAAGCCAATCAGATACCCTACGGGCTCGGAAAGTGCAACGAAATCATCAAATTTTAGCTAGAAACTGTATTTTTGTCGATTTTTATTGAATTTGAACTATATTTCAACGTTTTTTGATGGTTCTGAGCCACCAAACACACTTAAAGCATGCAGAATCGACTCAGAATAGGAAAAGGAGACGTTTAGGTCAATTTTATGCATTCTGGCGTTCGTAGATACAAGAAAACTGTTAAAATTCTTCAGAAACGTCACTTATGAAGTGTTTTCTTGTACTTTTAAGCCAATCAGATACCCTACGGGCTCGGAAAGTGCAACGAAACCATCAAATTTTAGCTAGAAACTGTATTTTTGTCGATTTTTATTGAATTTGAACTATATTTCAACGTTTTTTGATGGTTCTGAGCCTCCAAACACACTTAAAGCATGCAGAATCGACTCAGAATAGGAAAAGGAGACGTTTAGGTCAATTTTATGCATTCTGGCGTTCGTAGATACAAGAAAACTGTTAAAATTCTTCAGAAACGTCACTTTTGAAGTGTTTTCTTGTACTTTTAAGCCAATCAGATACCCTACGGGCTCGGAAAGTGCAACGAAACCATCAAATTTTAGCTAGAAACTGTATTTTTGTCGATTTTTATTGAATTTAAACTATATTTCAACGTTTTTTGATGGTTCTGAGCCACCAAACACACTTAAAGGATGCAGAATCGACTCAGAATAGGAAAAGGAGACGTTTAGGTCAATTTTATGCATTCTGGCGTTCGTAGATACAAGAAAACTGTTAAAATTCTTCAGAAACGTCACTTTTGAAGTGTTTTCTTGTACTTTTAAGCCAATCAGATACCCTACGGGCTCGGAAAGTGCAACGAAACCATCAAATTTTAGCTAGAAACTGTATTTTTGTCGATTTTTATTGAATTTGAACTATATTTCAACGTTTTTTGATGGTTCTGAGCCACCAAACACACTTAAAGCATGCAGAATCGACTCAGAATAGGAAAAGGAGACGTTTAGATCAATTTTATGCATTCTGGCGTTCGTAGATACAAGAAAACTGTTAAAATTCTTCAGAAACGTCACTTTTGAAGTGTTTTCTTGTACTTTTAAGCCAATCAGATACCCTACGGGCTCGGAAAGAGCAACGAAACCATCAAATTTTAGCTAGAAACTGTATTTTTGTCGATTTTTATTGAATTTGAACTATATTTCAACGTTTTTTGATGGTTCTGAGCCACCAAACACACTTAAAGCATGCAGAATCGACTCAGAATAGGAAAAGGAGACGTCTAGGTCAATTTTATGCATTCTGGCGTTCGTAGATACAAGAAAACTGTTAAAATTCTTCAGAAACGTCACTTTTGAAGTGTTTTCTTGTACTTTTAAGCCAATCAGATACCCTACGGGCTCGGAAAGTGCAACGAAACCATCAAATTTTAGCTAGAAACTGTATTTTTGTCGATTTTTATTGAATTTGAACTATATTTCAACGTTTTTTGATGGTTCTGAGCCACCAAACACACTTAAAGCATGCAGAATCGACTCAGAATAGGAAAAGGAGACGTTTAGGTCAATTTTATGCATTCTGGCGTTCGTAGATACAAGAAAACTGTTAAAATTCTTCCGAAACGTCACTTTTGAAGTGTTTTCTTGTACTTTTAAGCCAATCAGATACCCTACGGGCTCGGAAAGTGCAACGAAACCATCAAATTTTAGCTAGAAACTGTATTTTTGTCGATCTTTATTGAATTTGAACTATATTTCAACGTTTTTTGATGGTTCTGAGCCACCAAACACACTTAAAGCATGCAGAATCGACTCAGAATAGGAAAAGGAGACGTTTAGGTCAATTTTATGCATTCTGGCGTTCGTAGATACAAGAAAACTGTTAAAATTCTTCAGAAACGTCACTTTTGAAGTGTTTTCTTGTACTTTTAAGCCAATCAGATACCCTACGGGCTCGGAAAGTGCAACGAAACCATCAAATTTTAGCTAGAAACTGTATTTTTGTCGATTTTTATTGAATTTGAACTATATTTCAACGTTTTTTGATGGTTCTGAGCCACCAAACACACTTAAAGCATGCAGAATCGAATCAGAATAGGAAAAGGAGACGTTTAGGTCAATTTTATGCATTCTGGCGTTCGTAGATACAAGAAAACTGTTAAAATTCTTCAGAAACGTCACTTTTGAAGTGTTTTCTTGTACTTTAAGCCAATCAGATACCCTACGGGCTCGGAAAGTGCAACGAAACCATCAAATTTTAGCTAGAAACTGTATTTTTGTCGATTTTTATTGAATTTGAACTATATTTCAACGTTTTTTGATGGTTCTGAGCCACCAAACACACTTAAAGCATGCAGAATCGACTCAGAATAGGAAAAGGAGACGTTTAGGTCAATTTTATGCATTCTGGCGTTCGTAGATACAAGAAAACTGTTAAAATTCTTCAGAAACGTCACTTTTGAAGTGTTTTCTTGTACTTTTAAGCCAATCAGATACCCTACGGGCTCGGAAAGTTCAACGAAACCATCAAATTTTAGCTAGAAACTGTATTTTTGTCGATTTTTATTGAATTTGAACTATATTTCAACGTTTTTTGATGGTTCTGAGCCACCAAACACACTGAAAGCATGCAGAATCGACTCAGAATAGGAAAAGGAGACGTTTAGGTCAATTTTATGCATTCTGGCGTTCGTAGATACAAGAAAACTGTTAAAATTCTTCAGAAACGTCACTTTTGAAGTGTTTTCTTGTTCTTTTAAGCCAATCAGATACCCTACGGGCTCGGAAAGTGCAACGAAACCATCAAATTTTAGCTAGAAACTGTATTTTTGTCGATTTTTATTGAATTTGAACTATATTTCAACGTTTTTTGATGGTTCTGAGCCACCAAACACACTTAAAGCATGCAGAATCGACTCAGAATAGGAAAAGGAGACGTTTAGGTCAATTTTATGCATTCTGGCGTTCGTAGATACAAGAAAACTGTTAAAATTCTTCAGAAACGTCACTTTTGAAGTGTTTTCTTGTACTTTTCAGCCAATCAGATACCCTACGGGCTCGGAAAGTGCAACGAAACCATCAAATTTTAGCTAGAAACTGTATTTTTGTCGATTTTTATTGAATTTGAACTATATTTCAAAGTTTTTTGATGGTTCTGAGCCACCAAACACACTTAAAGCATGCAGAATCGACTCAGAATAGGAAAAGGAGACGTTTAGGTCAATTTTATGCATTCTGGCGTTCGTAGATACAAGAAAACTGTTAAAATTCTTCAGAAACGTCACTTTTGAAGTGTTTTCTTGTACTTTTAAGCCAATCAGATACCCTACGGGCTCGGAAAGTGCAACGAAACCATCAAATTTTAGCTAGAAACTGTATTTTTGTCGATTTTTATTGAATTTGAACTATATTTCAACGTTTTTTGATGGTTCTGAGCCACCAAACACACTTAAAGCATGCAGAATCGACTCAGAATAGGAAAAGGAGACGTTTAGGTCAATTTTATGCATTCTGGCGTTCGTAGATACAAGAAAACTGTTAAAATTCTTCAGAAACGTCACTTCTGAAGTGTTTTCTTGTACTTTTAAGCCAATCAGATACCCTACGGGCTCGGAAAGTGCAACGAAATCATCAAATTTTAGCTAGAAACTGTATTTTTGTCGATTTTTATTGAATTTGAACTATATTTCAACGTTTTTTGATGGTTCTGAGCCACCAAACACACTTAAAGCATGCAGAATCGACTCAGAATAGGAAAAGGAGACGTTTAGGTCAATTTTATGCATTCTGGCGTTCGTAGATACAAGAAAACTGTTAAAATTCTTCAGAAACGTCACTTATGAAGTGTTTTCTTGTACTTTTAAGCCAATCAGATACCCTACGGGCTCGGAAAGTGCAACGAAACCATCAAATTTTAGCTAGAAACTGTATTTTTGTCGATTTTTATTGAATTTGAACTATATTTCAACGTTTTTTGATGGTTCTGAGCCTCCAAACACACTTAAAGCATGCAGAATCGACTCAGAATAGGAAAAGGAGACGTTTAGGTCAATTTTATGCATTCTGGCGTTCGTAGATACAAGAAAACTGTTAAAATTCTTCAGAAACGTCACTTTTGAAGTGTTTTCTTGTACTTTTAAGCCAATCAGATACCCTACGGGCTCGGAAAGTGCAACGAAACCATCAAATTTTAGCTAGAAACTGTATTTTTGTCGATTTTTATTGAATTTAAACTATATTTCAACGTTTTTTGATGGTTCTGAGCCACCAAACACACTTAAAGGATGCAGAATCGACTCAGAATAGGAAAAGGAGACGTTTAGGTCAATTTTATGCATTCTGGCGTTCGTAGATACAAGAAAACTGTTAAAATTCTTCAGAAACGTCACTTTTGAAGTGTTTTCTTGTACTTTTAAGCCAATCAGATACCCTACGGGCTCGGAAAGTGCAACGAAACCATCAAATTTTAGCTAGAAACTGTATTTTTGTCGATTTTTATTGAATTTGAACTATATTTCAACGTTTTTTGATGGTTCTGAGCCACCAAACACACTTAAAGCATGCAGAATCGACTCAGAATAGGAAAAGGAGACGTTTAGATCAATTTTATGCATTCTGGCGTTCGTAGATACAAGAAAACTGTTAAAATTCTTCAGAAACGTCACTTTTGAAGTGTTTTCTTGTACTTTTAAGCCAATCAGATACCCTACGGGCTCGGAAAGAGCAACGAAACCATCAAATTTTAGCTAGAAACTGTATTTTTGTCGATTTTTATTGAATTTGAACTATATTTCAACGTTTTTTGATGGTTCTGAGCCACCAAACACACTTAAAGCATGCAGAATCGACTCAGAATAGGAAAAGGAGACGTCTAGGTCAATTTTATGCATTCTGGCGTTCGTAGATACAAGAAAACTGTTAAAATTCTTCAGAAACGTCACTTTTGAAGTGTTTTCTTGTACTTTTAAGCCAATCAGATACCCTACGGGCTCGGAAAGTGCAACGAAACCATCAAACTTTAGCTAGAAACTGTATTTTTGTCGATTTTTATTGAATTTGAACTATATTTCAACGTTTTTTGATGGTTCTGAGCCACCAAACACACTTAAAGCATGCAGAATCGACTCAGAATAGGAAAAGGAGACGTTTAGGTCAATTTTATGCATTCTGGCGTTCGTAGATACAAGAAAACTGTTAAAATTCTTCCGAAACGTCACTTTTGAAGTGTTTTCTTGTACTTTTAAGCCAATCAGATACCCTACGGGCTCGGAAAGTGCAACGAAACCATCAAATTTTAGCTAGAAACTGTATTTTTGTCGATTTTTATTGAATTTGAACTATATTTCAACGTTTTTTGATGGTTCTGAGCCACCAAACACACTTAAAGCATGCAGAATCGACTCAGAATAGGAAAAGGAGACGTTTAGGTCAATTTTATGCATTCTGGCGTTCGTAGATACAAGAAAACTGTTAAAATTCTTCAGAAACGTCACTTTTGAAGTGTTTTCTTGTACTTTTAAGCCAATCAGATACCCTACGGGCTCGGAAAGTGCAACGAAACCATCAAATTTTAGCTAGAAACTGTATTTTTGTCGATTTTTATTGAATTTGAACTATATTTCAACGTTTTTTGATGGTTCTGAGCCACCAAACACACTTAAAGCATGCAGAATCGACTCAGAATAGGAAAAGGAGACGTTTAGGTCAATTTTATGCATTCTGGCGTTCGTAGATACAAGAAAACTGTTAAAATTCTTCAGAAACGTCACTTTTGAAGTGTTTTCTTGTACTTTTAAGCCAATCAGATACCCTACGGGCTCGGAAAGTGCAACGAAACCATCAAATTTTAGCTAGAAACTGTATTTTTGTCGATTTTTATTGAATTTGAACTATATTTCAACGTTTTTTGATGGTTCTGAGCCACCAAACACACTTAAAGCATGCAGAATCGACTCAGAATAGGAAAAGGAGACGTTTAGGTCAATTTTATGCATTCTGGCGTTCGTAGATACAAGAAAACTGTTAAAATTCTTCAGAAACGTCACTTTTGAAGTGTTTTCTTGTACTTTTAAGCCAATCAGATACCCTACGGGCTCGGAAAGTGCAACGAAACCATCAAATTTTAGCTAGAAACTGTATTTTTGTCGATTTTTATTGAATTTGAACTATATTTCAACGTTTTTTGATGGTTCTGAGCCACCAAACACACTGAAAGCATGCAGAATCGACTCAGAATAGGAAAAGGAGACGTTTAGGTCAATTTTATGCATTCTGGCGTTCGTAGATACAAGAAAACTGTTAAAATTCTTCAGAAACGTCACTTTTGAAGTGTTTTCTTGTTCTTTTAAGCCAATCAGATACCCTACGGGCTCGGAAAGTGCAACGAAACCATCAAATTTTAGCTAGAAACTGTATTTTTGTCGATTTTTATTGAATTTGAACTATATTTCAACGTTTTTTGATGGTTCTGAGCCACCAAACACACTTAAAGCATGCAGAATCGACTCAGAATAGGAAAAGGAGACGTTTAGGTCAATTTTATGCATTCTGGCGTTCGTAGATACAAGAAAACTGTTAAAATTCTTCAGAAACGTCACTTTTGAAGTGTTTTCTTGTACTTTTAAGCCAATCAGATACCCTACGGGCTCGGAAAGTGCAACGAAACCATCAAATTTTAGCTAGAAACTGTATTTTTGTCGATTTTTATTGAATTTGAACTATATTTCAACGTTTTTTGATGGTTCTGAGCCACCAAACACACTTAAAGCATGCAGAATCGACTCAGAATAGGAAAAGGAGACGTTTAGGTCAATTTTATGCATTCTGGCGTTCGTAGATACAAGAAAACTGTTAAAATTCTTCAGAAACGTCACTTTTGAAGTGTTTTCTTGTACTTTTAAGCCAATCAGATACCCTACGGGCTCGGAAAGTGCAACGAAACCATCAAATTTTAGCTAGAAACTGTATTTTTGTCGATTTTTATTGAATTTGAACTATATTTCAACGTTTTTTGATGGTTCTGAGCCACCAAACACACTTAAAGCATGCAGAATCGACTCAGAATAGGAAAAGGAGACGTTTAGGTCAATTTTATGCATTCTGGCGTTCGTAGATACAAGAAAACTGTTAAAATTCTTCAGAAACGTCACTTTTGAAGTGTTTTCTTGTACTTTTAAGCCAATCAGATACCCTACGGGCTCGGAAAGTGCAACGAAACCATCAAATTTTAGCTAGAAACTGTATTTTTGTCGATTTTTATTGAATTTGAACTATATTTCAACGTTTTTTGATGGTTCTGAGCCACCAAACACACTTAAAGCATGCAGAATCGACTCAGAATAGGAAAAGGAGACGTTTAGATCAATTTTATGCATTCTGGCGTTCGTAGAAACAAGAAAACTGTTAAAATTCTTCAGAAACGTCACTTTTGAAGTGTTTTCTTGTACTTTTAAGCCAATCAGATACCCTACGGGCTCGGAAAGTGCAACGAAACCATCAAATTTTAGCTAGAAACTGTATTTTTGTCGATTTTTATTGAATTTGAACTATATTTCAACGTTTTTTGATGGTTCTGAGCCACCAAACACACTTAAAGCATGCAGAATCGACTCAGAATAGGAAAAGGAGACGTTTAGGTCAATTTTATGCATTCTGGCGTTCGTAGATACAAGAAAACTGTTAAAATTCTTCAGAAACGTCACTTTTGAAGTGTTTTCTTGTACTTTTAAGCCAATCAGATACCCTACGGGCTCGGAAAGTGCAACGAAACCATCAAATTTTAGCTAGAAACTGTATTTTTGTCGATTTTTATTGAATTTGAACTATATTTCAACGTTTTTTGATGGTTCTGAGCCACCAAACACACTTAAAGCATGCAGAATCGACTCAGAATAGGAAAAGGAGACGTTTAGGTCAATTTTATGCATTCTGGCGTTCGTAGATACAAGAAAACTGTTAAAATTCTTCAGAAACGTCACTTTTGAAGTGTTTTCTTGTACTTTTAAGCCAATCAGATACCCTACGGGCTCGGAAAGTGCAACGAAACCATCAAATTTTAGCTAGAAACTGTATTTTTGTCGATTTTTATTGAATTTGAACTATATTTCAACGTTTTTTGATGGTTCTGAGCCACCAAACACACTTAAAGCATGCAGAATCGACTCAGAATAGGAAAAGGAGACGTTTAGGTCAATTTTATGCATTCTGGCGTTCGTAGATACAAGAAAACTGTTAAAATTCTTCAGAAACGTCACTTTTGAAGTGTTTTCTTGTACTTTTAAGCCAATCAGATACCCTACGGGCTCGGAAAGTGCAACGAAACCATCAAATTTTAGCTAGAAACTGTATTTTTGTCGATTTTTATTGAATTTGAACTATATTTCAACGTTTTTTGATGGTTCTGAGCCACCAAACACACTTAAAGCATGCAGAATCGACTCAGAATAGGAAAAGGAGACGTTTAGGTCAATTTTATGCATTCTGGCGTTCGTAGATACAAGAAAACTGTTAAAATTCTTCAGAAACGTCACTTCTGAAGTGTTTTCTTGTACTTTTAAGCCAATCAGATACCCTACGGGCTCGGAAAGTGCAACGAAATCATCAAATTTTAGCTAGAAACTGTATTTTTGTCGATTTTTATTGAATTTGAACTATATTTCAACGTTTTTTGATGGTTCTGAGCCACCAAACACACTTAAAGCATGCAGAATCGACTCAGAATAGGAAAAGGAGACGTTTAGGTCAATTTTATGCATTCTGGCGTTCGTAGATACAAGAAAACTGTTAAAATTCTTCAGAAACGTCACTTATGAAGTGTTTTCTTGTACTTTTAAGCCAATCAGATACCCAACGGGCTCGGAAAGTGCAACGAAACCATCAAATTTTAGCTAGAAACTGTATTTTTGTCGATTTTTATTGAATTTGAACTATATTTCAACGTTTTTTGATGGTTCTGAGCCTCCAAACACACTTAAAGCATGCAGAATCGACTCAGAATAGGAAAAGGAGACGTTTAGGTCAATTTTATGCATTCTGGCGTTCGTAGATACAAGAAAACTGTTAAAATTCTTCAGAAACGTCACTTTTGAAGTGTTTTCTTGTACTTTTAAGCCAATCAGATACCCTACGGGCTCGGAAAGTGCAACGAAACCATCAAATTTTAGCTAGAAACTGTATTTTTGTCGATTTTTATTGAATTTAAACTATATTTCAACGTTTTTTGATGGTTCTGAGCCACCAAACACACTTAAAGGATGCAGAATCGACTCAGAATAGG